>NW_019385256.1:209470-265541 GCF_000671375.1 Centruroides sculpturatus
AAAAAATTGTAGGATTACTTACCGAGTGTCACCATTCGACATCGCCATTGCTCAACATTGTTTTCGTCGCGGAACAGCTCAGCAAACTGCCGCCGATTTCTAATAACTTATTTTTCTGCTAATAGTTCCTTGAACTTCGGAGACATCATTAATATAAATAATTTTAATCGCCGTTGAATAAGAAATGTTTCTTTCACAAGAAATGTATAAAATTACAGTACTGTATAAGACTTACGGTACCTAATTTACATACTGTACAGACAATAGTTAGCGTAAAATCTCCGTAGCGTGGCGCCACGCTAGACGGCAGAAATTATATATTTAATTATAATAAAGTTACAATAAGTTAATATATAATTATATATACAGTACCTAATTTATATATAATTATATGTACAGTACCTAATTTATATATAATACTGTACAGACGATAGTAATCTCTCCGTAGCGTGGCACTACGGACGGCGGGAAAGTAGTTCGGCTGCCCGATGACATTTTACGTAATTATAGGAGTTTTTTACGGGTTTTTACGGGTACTGTCGCAATTTTTTCACACTTTTATAGGAATTGTAATTATAGGGACCAAAATTATAGGGGGGTCTACTGTATTGTTAGTATTGTTACAGTAAAGTGACAGTTATAGCAAATTTATTAGGATTAATAAGCAGGTTAGAGACAAGAAACATGGAAGCAATGCAAATTAAATCTGACTGCAGCATTATTTTAATTAATTTTGTGTCATTAGCATAAGCTATTACAATTGATCTAATATGAAAGAAGTGCTAGTTGATAAAAGCAGGAAAAAAAGAGTGCTGTGAACTGATCCCCATTGAATATCATAGAAAGGTTAAAATTCTAAAAATGCATAATCATTAATTTTAACATTGTAAGTACTAAGAGCAAATAATTATTGAGCCAGACTGCAAAGATGATGTTAATATCAAACTTATTTAAAGTAGCTATTGAATTTTTATTTTTATTAATATTTATACAAATTTATAATATAAAAAATTTAATATGTCAAAAATATATTCATTAGTGTGATATCTTTTACTATATACAGCTGGTCAAAATTATAAACTCAATATAAAATGCAGTAGTTTATAAAATAGAAAGTTTTATTTTATAAAATAGCATACATATTTTAAAAATATTTTTAATGCATTTTTTATCTGAATGCGAGACTAAAATAATTAGCACAAGTAATTCCATTAACTTGTATGGTCAAAAATATAAACTGTGTACAGCTAGTAAAATAAAGGAAAGCAATAGGCCTAGGCCTACAAATATTTTTTTTCTTAGTAGTAGTTTAATAAGATGTTTATTTAGGATAAACTCGAAAATTTGGTTTGGCATTGAATCTATCAAGCTCAATAAAAGATGTGGTAATGTGAACATAATGTGAACCCCTATGCCACTTTTATTGCTTGCTACAGATGGTATTGTTACCAAGTGCCAATGTATACCAAGTGCCATGTTTCTATACATTGTACATGTGTCAATACCAAGTGCCATGCCATGCTTCTATACATTGCAGACTAGATAACTCCACAGATTTTCCACTGAGTCTGGACTTACAACTGGCCATTCCAGAACAGTAAAGGCGACTATACACAATGGGTTAATCCTTTGAGGCTGCCTGGCCTTGAGGAACTTCAGAATTTCCTATCGCTCACAAACGAAGAAAACCTCTCAGCAGAGAGTGGGGCAGCTTGCCCCGGGTGCCACTGGCAGAGAGAAGCCAAATGGTTTCCAAGAAAAACAAAATTTGTTTCTGAAGGGGGAGGGGGCGCCAATATAGTGTTGTGGCCTGGGTGCAGTTATGTTCGCTACGCCATTGTGTTTATTATTAAGCCACAGATGTTTATTGACAACAAATTCTATTAAAACTTGCGGGAAAAAAGTATGCATAGAAGTCTATGGTGTAAATAGTAGTAGTAGTGGTTTGGGTAGCACTGATCACAAAATTAATTTTTCATATAAATAATTTTTTAATGGAATTATTTCAGATCACAAAATTATTTCAAGAGAAATCTTGGGCTATAGATTATGTTAAAAAGCATCAATTATCAGCGAAAGATCAATGGCAAGTTGATTTTACTACCAAATAAATTCATGGATTAAATTTTATAGACGAATATATATTAATAATTCTCAACCACATCCGATATTAGTACAAATTGTAAACATTATTATCGCAAATTAATTTTATAATTTAATAATTAAAAAGAATTTATTAAACTTTGTCTTATTTTAAGTTGTCATCTTTTAATTTACTTGGATATTAAAACAATAAATTTTTTAAAATGTAGAAGAAAATGATAAAGAGTATCAAGATGTTTTATGAAAACGGAAGAAATGAATTGAGAAGTTTTCTAAATATTAAAATTATTTATAATTTTAATTTACTCAAGAAATTTTTGATCCGAAAATAATTTATAACCTGAAAAATTAATTTATTAGGTTATAAATAATAAAAGTTAATAAGGTTATAGAAAATAATTCTTCCAAACATTCACGAGACATTGTTCTCACACACGTTTAGGTCGGCCTGCGCAGTCTGACACTGCGCCAGGAAAATCAAATGGTTTTTCAATTCTACTCAGGTGGTCGGTACAGGTCGCCGAAGCTGTTAAATTGTCCCCCATAAACTACCAAGAATTATAAAGGTCAGGCATGCATGATTACTCCTTTGAGAATTAACCTAAAGAATATGGCCGATTCTACTCAGGTGGTCGGTACAGTTCGCCGAAACTGTTAAATTTTCCCCCATACACTTCCAAGAATGACTCAAAATCAGGCATGCATGATTACTCCTTTGAGGATTAACCCATCGTGTATAGCCGCCTTAACACTGTTCTTTGTAATACACTAGTATATTGTATCAGATATATGCATGGTGAATTATCCTGTTGGAAAAGGTAATCATTTCCACTTAATATCTTTCCATGGCATAGCAATTGCTACTCTAACAACTTAACATATTTTTCAGAGTTCAGACATCCTTCTATATGAATAATGTCTGTCTGTCTGAGTACTGAAAATGCACAAAGACTTCTTTTAGGAATCAAATTATAAATTATTTTTTAACTTAATCCTTTTGAAAAGTATTCTCATCTTCAGAATAACTTTAGCTTAAAATTCATATTTAAACTGTTTTGATTTTAAATACAGTTATTATTTGGCATACAAGAAAGTCTAAAAGAACTTATTAGTAAATTTGATTATATTTCTATATGTGTTTATGTACAAAAATTTTCAATAAAGTAACAATTAAATAAATAAATTATCAAATAAATTAAGTTTTAATTTTTTTAATTTGAGAATGTTAAGTCTTTTCAGATTTTAATACCATTATACTGTACTTATTTTTCCTTTATACTTTTTATTGGTATTTTTTTAATACAAACTTTATGATTTACATTAATTAATACATCTAATGTTTATATAATGAATTACATAAATTTAAATTTTTTATTTATGAATAAAGATTTGTTTTTGCAGTAAAACGATGTAAAATGCAGTAAACACTAAATGTCACTATAGACTTTTGTGATATAGAATCCTTCCCACTAGCATGGAGTTAATATAAGAGCTATAATCTTACACCCCTCTCTCCCTTTCCGCTCTCTCATGTCACCCCTCTTAACTCATGTATGGAAATCCACATTTTAACAGTTGCAGTGGTCACATAGTCTGAACATGACCATTTAACATTATCAAAAATGTTAGCTGTCTTACATTTTTGTCCTGGATATTGGTATATTTTGCCTTTATTTGATAAAAAAAAAAACAATTAAAAAGTACAGAAACCTATGTTTGATTCAAATTAGGTTTAATAAATTTAAATCTGTTCTGCTTTACAAGATTCAATGATTAAACTATAGTTCCTTTTAACTTATATGTACAGAACAAATTTAAAGATAATTATCCACAATAAGCAAAATGATTTATTATTGAATATAGCAATGTTTTTAAAGATAATGTTCGAAACATTTATATCATCTTTATTATGTCTTGATTACAAAAAAGTGGTTTAGCATTACTTAATTACAACACGTTAATGAAGGATTAATTTATCATTTATGTATTGCTTAAATGCAATTATCTATACTACTACATAAAGAGACAACGTATTTTTCGTTTGTGACCACTAACCGTGAAAACTACTAAACCAATCGTTACCAAATTTTAACTGTAGCATCTTTATGACCCCTGGAATGTTTATCACTAATCAAACCTGCAGATTTTTTGTTAAACATTCATATAAATTAAAAGATATCATCTAGGGTTAAGGCTTTTATGTCCAACAGATGGCGCTACGAGTATGACGCCCTAAGTTTGCTTTTCTGTGAGGATGAACTAAAGCAGATCATCTTCTATCTATCTATATAAATAAAAATGTATTGTTCGTTTGTTCCTACCAATTCCTTTGAAATTTTCACACAACGCTGCATTCGAATATGCACGTGTTTTTATATAATATACATGTCGAAATTCCTCCCACTGGGGGGAGATGAACAGGATTAAGGTTTACCGTAAAGAACTCTGCTTCTATTTCTACTATTTTAGATGCGGTGTTTTGCGTTTTTGATTGCGTTTTAATAGGGTATGTCAACAGAATATACACTAAAAAGGGATTTTTCGATATTCCCCCCGTGGGGAGAGGGACAGGATTAAGGCTTACCTTGAAGAACTTGGCTTCTATTATACTATTTTATATGCGGGTTTTTGCGTTTTTGATTGCATTTTAATAGGGTACGACAAGAGAATGTACACTAAGAAGAAATTTTTCGAAAAATTCCCCCCTCCCACACGGGGGAAGTGTTATACATTTATAATAGATACATTTTGAGCCACAACAACACGTGGCGGGGTCTGCTAGTAAAATATAATCTTTAATCATGAAATAATCTTTATTTCTTTATTCACAGCTTTCTCTGAATATTGATTTTACAAGGAGACTCTACAGCTTTGGGGAAACGGATTTTGATGATCTTTGGTGTAGAGTGTACTACCATGTGAGTGTACTACCTGTAAAATACTAAAGTGCAACACTCAAATATAATCGAGAAAAATGAACTTAATTTATTGAAGCAATATTATATAATTACACATCATTATCAGATGTACAGTACATGGTCCTGAATGATACTTATAGTAAAAACATTCAAAACAAAAATTTTGTCTACACCAAGAACAACAAATAAATGCTGCTTTTTTACAATTGCAAGATATTTGTAAATGGTCTGATGAGAAACACACTTCATTTACATTTGTAAAAAACTTTCTGATATCAGAGTTCACTGGCATACCAAGGATATTTTATCATGTCATAAAATATTGATGCTAATAATTGATGATGGATAATTGAATGTTTTTTCAGGCAATCCTTTCGAGAATGAATTTCATAATTTTTGTCCAGTATTTCAGCATTATTTTGTAATCGTTTAATGAAATTTTTTATTTGTCTATAAAAATAGATATCACATGGTTGAACTAACAGTACATTTTGATGATATAATTTTAGTTGTGCATGTAGGCATTTTTTCGTCATCTTGGAATACTTCATAATACAATTCTGCTTTTGTTTGTCCTGTCCATGAGTCAATGAGTAAAAGAAATTTATTCTTCTGAATGCAAGCGTACGAGTCAGGAGCGTTACCACTCATGCCACAGCACACTCAAGCAAAAGTACATGTAACATATATATAAAGTGCTAAAGAAAACTTTTAAGTTCAGTTTTTCTCGATGATATTTGAGTGTTGCACTTTAGTATTTTACAGGTAGTACACTCACATGGTGTACTACCTCTACACTACAGATCATCAAAATCCATTTTCCCAAAGCCATAGGGTCTTCTTGTTAGTATAATATTCTTTGCAAATAGTATCAAATATATGTTTTATAATTAAAAAATCAGCGAGGTTGTGACCAATTTTCACTTTTTAGAGATGAAAACTTCGGCTGCAACCTCGCTATTAATAATATAGCTGATCTAGAATTTTAAGGTCAGTGAGAGTCATAAATGTACAGAAAAAAAAGGCGTTACCTCTAGAAACAAACACGAGCAAATCATTCTAGCCTAATGCATACCTAAAACATTATTTCATATTTGAAAAACTGATTGAAATGTCTTGTAAACAACTTAAAAATTAACTATTCAAACTATTCAAAGAATTCAAACTAATTTACTAAAAAAATGTAAACTGAACTCACTTGTAATGACTCATTCCTCATTAATAATGTCTAGTGGTAACATCTCAGATTTATATTTTACTAATTATTACAGATCTCATAATTTTTGTCGAATTTAAAAGTTTTACATTTAAAACTTTTGAATAAGCATACTTTTACTTAAATTATGATCACTCTTATTCTTTTGATTAAAATAAAGTGTTTTAAAACTGACGTAACGTTAATAAATAGCAACGTAATTACATATAAACAATTACGAAAGATACCTGATATTTAGGTAGACAGAAGTCTTGTTTTTCATTAATTCGGTTCTTGTTTTAAACCTTCTCTTAATTGAAGGTTAAAATTATACGAAAATACTCCATTTATAACACATTAAACGTAATGAAAAGTTTAAGTATGTGAAACGTGGTTTAAAATTGAAAAGCAAATGAGTCTTGCCTAACTTTGTTGTTCATTGATTCTGATTACTAACATCAAGTTTATTTTCAATCTTTTGAATAATTTAAATGCATTATTATTATAATTAAATAATATAATACTAACTTAACCCTAACTACAATAAAAATAATACACACCTTATTATGTAAAATTTTATATAAGTAGTTTTGATTTAGCCATCTGGAGAAGCCTTTATATTTTGAAAGGAAAAAATATATATATATGTATATTAAAACGAAATGAGTATTGAATACATTGAGCAAATTCTTTTTCGTCAAAATACTATTTATCAGAATCACGTGACTCGGCGTATCATCCGTCACGTGACGTATAGGAGTGCGGAATTGCGACAATCTATCCGTTAATTATTATAAATAAATTTCGCTATTTTTATCGTTTATAAATAATATTAACGATTTTTAAACGTTCCGTTAACAATGAAGAATTTATTTCTCCACTTTATAAAATATACTTAGAACCCGGATGTGTCATGGTGCATATTGGAGTGTCTAAATGATTCCGCTTCAATTTAATTTTTAAAAAGATCTCGGTGTAGTAGAGATAATAAAAATTGTTTAAGCATTAATGGTAATGCATGCAAGGAAACTCCCAAGACTCAATGATGGGTACGAGTAACTTTCAATACGATATTTCTATACGTCAATATTCAAAACGTTTCACTCTATGCACCCATTGTCGTTTGACGCCATGTTTTATGTTTGTTGTCAAATTTATACGAAATTATTTTAATATATATCAGTTTAGATTGATCTTTATCATATTATTTAATATCAGAGAGCATAAATAATCGATATTTTTTATGTTACAGGTACATCGACAGAAATCAAGCCCATCAGTATGAGGTTAGTTGGAGAGACCCTATTGGACTCTATTGAAAATAAAGTGACAGAATCAGATGATATATTATATTATTCAATTGAATTTTTAATCAATTTTAAAAAAAATTTTGTTAATGGATGAGGTAAACATGATCAGCTAAATAGGATCTTTATGGGCAAATGCTTTCTATATAGATANGAAATGTTGACAACATTTCTTTCTTCTATTTGAATACATTTGCAATTACAATTTTCTATTTATTAACTGATTTCAATTTTATTAATTTCATGTAATTTCATCAAATTATTATATGAAAGATATTAAACAAGATTTATGTAATTATAAAAATGTCTAATGATTGAAGAATATTCAAATAATTAAAAATTTATCGAACGGAAGCTGCAGTAAATTTTGGGAAACAGATTTTTGAGAAGACAGTTACAGATAGTCTATTGATTTTTTGATTGTTTTGAAAACAAAACACAGAAATCATACTACTTCTGAAGGATCGACTCAGGAAAATTAAAAAATTCTTTATGTCCCAAATAATAATTTTTCAGATTGTTATTTCTACTAAATTATAGTTTATATGAAGGCATCATTAAGAAGAAAACATATTGTGGTAGGTTTTACAAATTATGTAAACATTGTTTAAAGAGTAAACTGTGTGTTAGGTAACATTTTGCACTAAAAATAACTAGACCAAATATTGATAAAAAATTTTTTTTTTAGTATAAAAATTCATATTAAGATTTATTGGTCATGACAGCATAAACATTAAATTATTTGTAATAATTTAATGTTTATGTTAACAAATTAATGACTTCATAAAGTTATATATATTTCACATTAATTTTAAATTTTGTTTATTATTTAATTGAATTTGTTCTAATGTATTATAGGAAAGTTTAAAATAATTAACGATGAAAATATTTGCCCCATTCTTGCTATTATTATTGTTTTTAAATTTCTTGTTCATACAAAAGCTGTCTTATCTGAAAAGTTAATTGAAATTTTAAATTTAACATAATCTTAAAATTAATTTTAATGGTCTTAGTAAATTTATACTAAACTAATTTTATAATGCATTTCATATTCCAAAAAGCAACTGTATATGTTATACTGATAAAATTTCAGATCTTTCAAAATAACAGTTATTTTAAAATGCTTCTTTGAAAAGTTTCAGGTAAATGAATAATTGTCATATCAGTAATATATTCAGTTAAATTATATAATTTATATGTTTGATAGTAGAACAGCTTTATAGTAAATTATTTTTATATGTTCAGGTTTAGATCTATCTATATGCTGTTGTTTAATAATAAAGCATATATATAAACTATAAACCATTGGTAAAATTGTTTTATGTATATTATTATTATATTTATTTATTTTTGGCAAAGATCTTGTTAAAGTAATTAGTTTTGAATGGCAAAGAAGAACCAAAACTAACTATTTTAACAAGATCTTTAAATTAAATTCAACAACTTGAACTGAGTATACTTAAATAAAAACTACTCATATAACTGAAACCCATTTAGAAAAGATGATGCCTGTTAAATGATGTGGATGAATACATTTTCTTTCTTGTAGTTTTTCTTTTTAGATTTTTGTTATATGTATAGTGTTTATGAAAAATAAGTTTTCTTGAAATTTTTTAACATGTTAGTTTGCATAAAGTAATTTGACAATTTAATTTACTAATTTGTTTTTTGTATGTTTAAATTTGGATTTATATAATATAAAAAATTGAAATACTGTTTGCTGTTAAATTGACTTATATTACTATTTTTCCCAGGAATAATTTTTACAATCAATTTTAAATAATATTTTAAAAAAATGTAATTTTGGTTAAATAGTAATTTGTGTATAGACATGGTTTTTTATTGTCAATGTAGAAGCAACTTTCTTGAACATTTGAAGACATCAAATTCAAATATATTTATGTTAAAAGAATGATCTGAACACATCACTTAATTTGCCTTTACAGCAACAAATGTTTTTAGTATGCCTGAAGATGGTGAATTAGACAAAAATATTTGCATACAGTGGAACCTCTATATTCGTCATTAATTTGTTCCTAAGGATCTAACAAATATGGAATATGATGAATATAGAAACAATTTTTCTCATAATAAATAACTGATATTCAATAAATCTGTTCCCATCCTGAAAAAAGGGTACAAGAATAAAAATTATGTTGTTTGTAAAACTTTATCTTTACTGTACTAAATTAAATACAGTATAGTGGTAGAAGGGGAAAAACAGTATTATTGATATAGTATTATTGTTTAGAAGAAGACATATCAATTAAAACATTAGGCAATTCCAATTATGATAATGGGGTCTGTTTTGCCAATGATTCAGTAACACTTGATTTAATAAAGAACTTGTCTAGTGTTGTGTGTTTTTGTCTGCTTTTTAAAACTTTTCTCAAGTAGGCAATTACATTGAATGTATTTGTATTTTGGTTGACTATAGCAACATTTGGGTGCCACTTTGGAGTAATTGGAACTTGGTTTTCTCGCATTGATTATTTTTCAATAACTCAACAACACACACGACGACTGCACAAAGCAGACTGATTAACTATAGCTAGCTAGCATGGCTAGTTGATTAGCTCGGGCGTGCAACTGTAGTGCCACTTCTGATGTTAGGAATGATGATGAATACAGAAAATACTGACAAATATGGAAAAATAAAAAAGCCATCAAAATATGATGAATATCGAATATTACGAATATAGAGGTTCCACTGTATTTTTTTTCATTTCTATGCATTAGTTAAAGCAGTTTATTTTTATTTATTTGTGTGTAATTTACTCTTGAATTTTATTTAAAACTATATTAAAGAAAAAACAAGTAAAACGGCAAAGCCGTATTTGGGACAAGGACTTATGTCTTGGAGACTCACTACTAAGCAGAATCACTTTGAGGCTCAAGGTGGGTCTCGTTCTCATTCTCCAATCTTCTTTTGTATCGCTGCTTTTGGGTGTGATCATTCAAACTTTGCCGGCCACGACCATGAGGTCGTTCATGATGCATTTTCAATGAAATTAACCTATCCAATTTTGAAATTTCTCTTCATTGTGCGTCGGCCCGGGTTGAATTTTTGTTGATACATAACGAAAATTTCCCATTTTTGAAAAAAATAATTATGGCTATTGTATTGTCCGAAATTATTTTTTTTATTTTGTGCAAACAATATACAGTTTAACTCAATTATAACGTCATTGGATGTAATGACAACCCTAATATAACATCAAATTTTTATTGGTCCCAAGATTTTACTATACTAGATAATGTTAAAAAAAACCCACTTGTAACAGCATAAAACCATTTTAACGTCATATTTGAAGCACACTCAAATTTACAAAATTGATTACAAATTTTATTTAACATAGAAGAAATTACCTGTTCAGTCCTAAGGTCAGAGTTCTTAGAATGACTGTGGGTGGTACTCTCCCCCATCTGACTTCAGTGGGGTGAGGTTCTTGTTTTGCCTGTTTATAGAAGAGGGTCACCATTTTGTATTTTATTTTGACTCGGTTCTTAGTCCCCTGACTACCTATGAGTCTGGATTTTTTTTATGCACAAATGATTTGAACACCTAATACTCTGTGCCAAATATCAACTCTTGACATGTACCCCTTCATACCTCTGTGCTGGTAAGAAAATCGGGCCGTACGATTTTATAAACAAGACATAATCTTCTCAATAACAACAAAAGAGTATCAAAAATTAATTTTTAGATAAATACAATATCAGAGAATATTTTGATGTGGAATGATATTTACATACAGTATGATGAACTAAAACTGATTATCATTACTATATTTATTATTTATAATCCTATAGTTTTAATTATTATTGTGGATAAAATTAAACTGAATTTTACAATATTTATTTGATTATTGAATCTTATTAAATAATTCATTACATATTTTTATCTTGGAATATTAAAAGTTCATAATATTTTGGATAAAATGTGAAAGTTCAGTAAACATGAATGTATAAATTATGCTATAAATACAATGATATAACATTTTTTCCT
Organism: Centruroides sculpturatus; assembly: GCF_000671375.1. NCBI lineage: Eukaryota > Metazoa > Arthropoda > Arachnida > Scorpiones > Buthidae > Centruroides > Centruroides sculpturatus. The sequence goes on from NW_019385256.1 coordinate 221,003, forward strand.
CTTTATGTTTTATCTAGTGAAAATAATTACACAATTTTGTTTTGTTTTTAAGTGATTGAAATTTAAATTATTATGACAGTTATTCTCATTAAGCATGTATCATAAAATTTCAAATTTTTGTTTTTTTTTTTTATAACATATAAGATTTTATTTTAATATAAAAATAAATTTAACTGTGACTATAAAATTTTTAATTTCATAAAAATTTCACTTTTAAATTAATAAACATATACAAATTTTAAAATACAGATTGCTGAAACACAGTTTGATAATTTTTCAGTTTCATTAAAAATATTCAGATTTTAAATTAATTGAAATCTATAAATATTTGTTTTAAAATATAATATATTTTCATTTAAAAATTTTTAATTGGTATTAAAGAATGTGAGGCTATTTAAGCATAGCCTAATTAATAGTACTTTTTCCAGTTAAGATTTAATGTTAAAATAAGAGGTATGTAATAAAAATTTTGGAGATTGGATAATAATCAAATAATGTTCAGCAGATAGTTTTGAAATTTTTATTTATTTAAAAATAAAAGTGTTTAGATACTTTATTGTTACTATATAAATATGGGCTTAGTTATTTATATAAAAAGTTTTTGAAATAATTAACTCAACAATCTCTAAATCCAGTGAAGAACACAAATTTATTAAATGAACTAATGTTTTTAACTCTGTTTAAAGTCATTCTGTTCTTCATTGAATTTCGGTGTCTTTGAGTTAATTATATATTGTAAATCCAATAATTTCAGTCATTTTTGAAATAGGTAACATGGAGTAAATCTTAATTAATGCACCTTTTAAATATTGGTGAAAGATCATTACTATGGTCTATAGCAGTGTTTCTCAACCTCTATGAATCATCGCCCCCTTCAACGTAGTATCGCTTCCTTCAATAAAACCGTTATGTAGTATCGCCCCCTTTACTTCAAAATTCTGATGCCGAGGGCCAGGGCTAATGCCAAATTCGTACTGCATTGAATAGACTATTGACTAGTATAATGTTATTTGTTTAATTATTGTACGATATAATGAATAAAATATCTAATTATTCTTAATATAATGTTCTACTATATTGTCCAGAAAATTGTTTTTTGCCATCCAAAATATAAATTGTTACTAATTGCCCCCTGAACATGGAAAAATGCCCACATGGGGACGATATCACCCCCATTGAGAAACACTGGTCTATGGTGTTCCTGCCTAAATTTTCAATTGAGTCAAAACTTTTTTGTGGATCAACCATGGTCCCAAACTACTTTACACCAAATTTCAGCTATGAACTCACAAAATTGCATGTGCTGTGATGTGAAAATTATAAAACTTTCTGCAGTTTTCTTGGATAATTTGGAAAAGCCTTTGTGATTTTGATTAAATAAATATTATAATAGAATTATGTAAAGGCTATATTTTGTTATTTTTTACAGATTTTTACATGCGTATTTACTATATAAAATAAGCAAAACAACAATTGTTTGAATTTTTGTGATCCCTAGTAGAACATGTTAAAAATTGAAAAATATACTTTCTAAGAGTACAGTGTCTGGTCTATATATCTGCAAGGTATCATTAATTTCTCAGAGTTAATTTTTCCCAAAGAATATAATGGTATTTCTATTGAAAATCCACACTGTTTAAAACTGCTGCGTTATTTGGATTGAACACCAATTCACCGTCCTCTGAACTGGTGTTCAATCCGAATAACATGGCAGTTTTAAACAGTATGGAGTTTCAATGGAAATGCCATTTATTCAGTAGAGTGAAATATTGCTCTTTTAATGACAACTTTGACGTGCATGTGACAGTTAACTCCTTTGAAACTGTTTAACCAATTTAAATCATTCTTTGAATACAAATAGAATACATCTCTGTCTGGGTCATAATGCAAACAGCATTTTAAAATTAGGTCTAATTTTAAAATACTAAAATATACAATGTTAAAGTTCAAAAGATTAAGTTTATGGGTAAAGTTTGTGCCAAAGCATGCACTTGTCAAACGTTAATTGATCTTTTCAGTTACATTCAAATACATTCACTTTTCTTGGGTTTTTCTTTTTCCATTTATAATAGACAAATTATCTAAAACTTTGATGATTTTGTAATTCATAATATATTTAAACATCTCTAGAAACTTTCTAAATTAAAATTTAGGCTAAATTCTTACAAGAAATAGGCTAAATTTGAATTGACCCCAGGGTACCCCTTGTTTTCAAGTAATAAATTTTTGCCATCTTTTATGATAAACTTTGTTTTTTATTTTTCAACAATTCTTGCTTATTTGAGTTGTTAAAACATTAGAAACAAACAGATAATAGTAATCTTATTTCTTTGCATTCACAGAAGTTCTCAAAAGGCCAAATAAATTTTGAATTCCTTTGTTTTCTCTATAAACATAGTATAATGTATTCTAATGCCACAAATAGCAAAGTGTCCAGCCCACACAGGCAGACTTGGTATCCTATGGGAAATTGAATGCATACTTTTGTTAATTTTTCTCAATATCTTACCATCAAGATAAATTAAACTTTGCAGGCATATAGGTTGGTCTCTGACTATATTTTTAAGCTTTTAACAGATTCTGCAAGAGAACACAAAAATTCAAACAATTCTTGTATTGTTTGCTTCATATAAAAAAAAGTGTGTAAAAAATCTGTAAAAAAATAATGGATATACTCTTTCATAGTTGTAAAACAGTTTTTATTTGATCAAAATTCGAAGAGGCTTTTACAAGATAAATTTTTGAATTATTCCTTTATTACCTCTGCTCTAAATAAATACTCTATTTTTCTGAATGAGCCAGACTAATTGATCAGAGTACATATTTTTCTTTTTTGAACAAGGGGCTGAATTAGCTAGATCACACACTTTTTAGTTGGAGTAACTTTTCTGAAAGGGTGAAATTGAAGTGCAAATGCTATTGAATATATGTGGATGTAGAATTTTATTGCCCCCTTTATCATCTTATTAAATTTTTGTTAAAAATTAATTTTTTTTATACAAATAAATATTAATGTAAGTTAAATATTAAAAATACTAAGTATAAAAATATTTGGGTAAACACCCCAGGCTCCTTTCCAAGTTCAAAGTAGGTACCTCTCTGAGTGCTTCTGCCTCCCATAAAATGACTTGGTATTTAATTTTGCTGGAGTCTGCCTACTAAAATTATCAGGAGTTGGAGTCGAGTGTTGTTTTACCAACACTGCACCTTTGATTGCAGCACGTAAGAGTTTGGGATTTCAATGCTCTAATTTAGTATGAGGTAGTTTGGCACCAGAACTGACCCACTAAAAAATTTTGGTTCGATTTGCAGATTGAGGCCAGAACACTGTAGTCAATTCCCAGGTGTATATAGTTAAAAGTGGAATCTGGACAAGATTTCACTTTTAACTGTCCAATTGTTTCAAGGTGCATTAATTTATACATACATTTTTGTCATCCTTTTATTTGTAATATTTCTTTTGATTGATTCTGATGAAACCGTGTTGTAGTTTATCTTGCTTTTTTACAGACACACTACGGTGACATTATTTAACACTTTGCAGATTATTCACCACTTTATTCAGTTGGGACGCTATTTACAAGTCGCGTTTCAGGCATTAGCTCCTCTTCAGCCAACTAAACATTAAAATAAACCATGAGAAATTTCTTTTTCGGATGTTAACTGCNTTTTCAAATTATTTATTCATTATAAATTTTATGAATTTTATGATAGATAATACAAAACTTATTATTAACCAAAAAATAGAGCTTTTTAATATGTTCACAGTTTAAAATATTTAATAAATTTTTGCTAGAATGTTACTCTGATACAATGGTGCCTTGTACTTTGAATTCTTCGAGTTTGGATGCTAAATTTGACAAAAATTTGCTTTGCAGTTCAAATTGTGCATACAGTGAAAAAATGCAGTTTGGCACACAAAAGATTGCATTTATGCTTAAAGTCATCTCTTGCTCTCTTGTCAATAAATTCTTTGTCTTTTTTTACCTAAAAGTAAATTCTTGTATACAACAAATTTCAAAAATTCAAGAATATTTCCAATCAAAAAGTTTGAAATATGAAGCAATACATTTTTGTTTGGAATATATATCTGTTAGTAGCATTTCATATTTTAAGATGCAATCATTTTATTAAACAGATGATTGTTGTTAAAATGAATTATCTATGAATGAAGAATCAAAAAACAGAATTATTATTTGTGTAATATTAACCTATTATATGTATATATATAAGAAGATGCAAAAGTAGGTATACAGTTGTTGTTATGGAAAAAACACACAGGGAGAAAATGGGAAGAAAAAACATTTATTTTTATGTACAAATTAACCTCTTAGCTATCACCATTCTGATATGTGAATCTTTCAAAGACTTATAAGCTAAATTGTCAATTTTCAGAGGCCCATTTTTTTTGGAAATTCTTCAGAAGTAGGTCCTACTACTTGGATAAGGAACTGTTTGTGTTTAAGGTTACATGCTCACTACGTTTTGTTTGAATCAGAGATTTGAACATCTGACCCTCTATCAATGTCAAATTCTTTAAGTAGAATAAGTTGAGCTTTGTTTAATTTTTAAAATATTCAAAAACACTAGACTTAAATTTTCTTAGCCATTTTGTATGAGTTTTGACAGTAAAAATTTAGAATTAGATAACACAATGTATTTTGATATCCTTTTCAGAAGTTTAAATTCACAGTAATTAATGATATGCAAAAGAAAGATCATGAAGTAGGGAAATCATTATCGTAAAATAAGATCTTGCATTACATGATTCTCCTATAATGCAAGATAGAAGATTAGATTAAGACCCCGTAGAAGCATTAAAGTAGGTAATAAAAAAAGAACAGGTGTTGAGTTGAAAGTAAATTCATTGCTGGAGGAATTAGAATCAATGAAAATGGAACTTTGACTTCTATAGCAATGAATTTGTTTCTTACTCTACTTTGACTCCACAACTTATATAAAGAATTATTACAGTAGAGCGTCGTTTATCCAAATCAATTGGGGACTGGGGTTGTTCGGATAACTTATTTTTCGGATAACCGATTATGTACGAAAAAATATATTAACCTAACACATGTTGAAATTTTTCTCCGTTGCGTGTTGCTTTGTGTTGAATTTTCGTCGATGTTAAGCCTAATGTAAACTTTTTAAAATAATAATCATGGCTATTGTATGGTTAAAAATTATTTCTGTATTTTTTACAAACAAAATAAATATATTGAAAAATATAAAAACAAAAAAAAAATTATATTTTAGAAGTTGATCTAGTATCAAAAACGTTCGATTCAGCATAACACAGTCCTCAGAAAAATACCACACAAAAGTGACAGGCTGCCAGCTAAAACACATACACAAACATAAAAAATATTAGAGTAGCCCAAGATATAGCCAAAGATTGCAGTGCCACAGCACTAGCGAAAGTTTCAATTTCCTGACTGGAATTCTTTCAGATAACCAACGTTTCGGATAAACGACCCTCTATTGTAATTATTATCTGTGTGTAATGTGTACATTTATATAATAATAAAATATTTATCATGTGTAAGCTTTTTGTAATTAAAACAGATTTGGATATTCTCAAACTGATTTTTTTTTGAAAATGTATTATTTTCTATTTGAAAAAGTTTCTTGATTTTATTTTGTTATTATTAATAAAAGAACAACAATTTAAAATATTCTGAGTAAAAATTAATATAATGTAAATAACATTTTCTGTTTATGCATTAAAGTGTGTGAATTCTTTAATAGCTATGATTTTTACACTAAATTGAATACTCCAGCCTGTTAATAAACTAGAAAACTCTGCTTATCTGGAGTTAACAGACTTTTAGAAGTACTTTTAACTCCAGAAGGCTGGGGTCAGTATTTAGTATACTTTAAATAAGATTTACTCAACCAAAAAATATAAAAATATGTAAATTAGCATATTCAGTTTGTAAATTTTTGTAAAAGCAGAATCTACAGGTAAACTACCAACACAAAAATAAGAGTACCGATTTTATAGGCATTTTCTTCAAGTAATTTTTTATTAAGTTCTCTTTAATAATAATAATAAAATTATTATTATATATATTTTTCGTTGTTTGTGTAGATTATATACCATTTTGTTCAATTAAAAAATTGAATTTAATAGTTTTTCAAATTATTTATTCATTATAAATTTTATGAATTTTATGATAGATAATACAAAACTTATTATTAACCAAAAAATAGAGCTTTTTAATATGTTCACAGTTTAAAATATTTAATAAATTTTTGCTAGAATGTTACTCTGATACAATGGTGCCTTGTACTTTGAATTCTTCGAGTTTGGATGCTAAATTTGACAAAAATTTGCTTTGCAGTTCAAATTGTGCATACAGTGAAAAAATGCAGTTTGGCACACAAAAGATTGCATTTATGCTTAAAGTCATCTCTTGCTCTCTTGTTGTGTTATAGTCTGGAAAGAATCAACTTGGGTATTAACCAATGAGCATAAGCCACTGATTGCTAAGTTGTAGTAAGTTACTTCCTGTTTCTTCCTTATTTGTTAAAAATGTCACTTCGTTATAAAGAGTGCCATGGAAGCTTCAGTCTGGTATTGGAATAGAGGAAGTTTGCTATAGTTGTTAAATGTGTGATTTTTACAGTTAATGTTTGTTATAAAAAATTAACACAATTAATTAATGGAAAAGTTGTTTTGCCATCTAGTGAGAATAAAATTCACATATTAAGTGAAAAGTGATGATGATATTAGGGAATGTGCTTATTGATTTAACTGAAATGACATCATGTGTGATGTTACTCTCAAGTTGATTCTTTCCATAGACATACTGTAGTATATTTTCAGTGCTTTTTTCACTTTACTTTTAGTAAAGTGAAAAAAAAGTTTATTAGTGTTTATTAGTTTATTTAGTGTTTGGTTATATATATATAATTGTGTATTATTTGTTGATTCTTAATAATTTCTTCCTGCCATTTTTCTTTGTTGGAAGGTTTTGGATTCTGTACATTTTGTATCCTTAAGTTCCAAATTTTCTGACCAGAACTTTTTAAACCACATTTGACATGTTTGATGTTAGGGAATACATAAAGAATTTGTTTACTGTCTGTACGATGTTATATTTATTTAAACTGATTTTTTTATATACAGGTAACCCCCGTATAACACGGCACTTCTATAGCACGGATTCACTCTAACACAGTTAGAGAATTGGTACCATCTCCCGTATAACATGGTACTTTTATAGCACGGATTTACTCTAACACGGTTCGAGAATTGGGTAAAACCCTCGTACAACAGGAAATGTAATAAATTTTTACATAAGTAATAATAGTTCACGAAAATTATTATTTTCGTGAACTATTAGTACTTAAGTATGTAAATTTTCTCTTTTCGCCTTCTGTCGATACATGTGGTCCTTCTTTGTTTCAATGTTGCCAGATCGCGACGCTTCTGCTTCAGATGTCACCGAATGTTTTTCCCTTATTCCATACTTGCTTTATTCTTCATAAGTGCTTAGCAACCATATAAGGAAATTTATAAAGACCTTTTAACTAGAAGCAAGCAATCTAAAATTACATACATTTTGCAAAAGGTAAAGCATGGATCTGAAGATAATGCAGAAAAATGCTCAGAGGATAAGGATAACTTGCCAAAAAGAAAACGCTCTCGGTTAATTAATAGTGTTTTTAGTGATGACGAAGAAAACATTGTTTAATTTATATTAATATGTATCACTTTAAAAATTTTATTGAAGATATTTATCTTAATTATGAAAATATACCATCATGTTTTTTTAATTTTTGGAACCTAACCCTCCTTTTCGTATTAGTTCTTTGTTTCATATAACACGGATTCGCATAACACAGCAATTTTTTGGAACGTAACTACCGTGTTATACGGGGATTACCTGTATATATATTTTTGTTTTTTACTATTTAAACTGTTCAAACAAAATGTGAAGTAAAAGGTTTAAAATAAACATCTAAACAAAGAATACAATCTCACATTAGCAATAATGTGTTAAATTTCACACTGTTATAATTAAATCACAAACTATGTTAGGTAATGACAGCTGTTAAAAATATGCAAAAATTTTCTGTTCAATCAAATATATATATATCAAATATCAAATAACATTTACTTATTAACCATGGCATCCAAAAACTTTATGGGAGCAACAAAATCTAAAAGAAAGTTTGTAATATTGATGATTGAGATGAAAAAGGAAATTATCGAGAAGGAAGAAAGTGGTACACATTTGATAGATCTGATGGCTATGTTTAATTAAGATGCCAAAGTCAATAGTGTATAACCAATTAATGCAATTTACAGTATTTATGTATTTTATTTGTTTTTATGTTTTAATTTATTATTAGGGCATTTAATTGTTGTTTTTACCTTAAATTATGCATATTTGCTGTTTTAAGTTTATCAAAATGAGTATAGAGTCAGGAAATGGATTAATTTACTTTCTGTTCTGTTGGGAAAAATTGATTAAGACTTCAAATGAGATTTCAGAGTTTGAACATCCTCCTAGATTGAATTAAATTTGAGGTACAAGGCACCACTAGCCTATAATTGGATTTTGATCATATATAATTGTTGCATTTGTCCATCTGCTTTTTGTGATGATGATAAAAATTCAACTTTTTAGAGGTTACCTAAGAATTTTAAAAAAATTAAAGATTTTTGATTTTAATGTCATAAAATGTAAATCAATATTAAATCAAAAATTATTTTAATTATTATTCGATTCTGTTATTTGAATAATTGAGAATAAATTAGAAAAATGAGCATTTATTTGTTGTGACATCATCACAATTCTCTAAATTTTCTAATTCATTTTTAAGATTTGCAAATTTAGAACTCCACATTTCCTTGATTTTTGAATCTGCTAGTTCTAGTTGGAAAACTGCTTGATCAATATCATTAAAAGTGAAAGATTCAAATCAGTAGAATTAATTTTGAGTGGTCTCAAAAACGATAAGGTTGCCTTTTCCTTTCTAAATTCTTTAAATCTCTCATCAAATTCCAATTTCATATTTACCACTACTTGCACAAAATATCTTAATCTATTGAAATATGATCCTGTTGATAACCAAACCTTGACAAAAAACCTTTAATATGCAGCCTTTTTTAATTAACTTTTCAAACATTTTCGGCCATTTGAATGATCTTCAGGAATAAAAGTCGGAATCATTCAATTTTTATTTCTGAAGATGATCATTCAAATGGCCGAAAATGTTTGAAAAGTTAATTAAAAAAAAAAGTCTGCATATTAAAGGTTCATTTGTCGCAGTTTGGTTGTTATTTAAGTGCAGTCAGAGAAGAGTGATCCTGTTGTTATTTCTTCAACATAGGAAAATGTAATGATGTGCCTAAGTCTGTGACAAACAAACATAATTTTTGTTTAAAAACAAGTACTTGTTCTAAAAGCAGAATAACTGTATTTCCCATCTTTTGCAATTTCTCTTTCAGTCTGTTTAAATGTGAGTCATGTCCACCATAAAATAATTTCTGTAACCAATCATGATTATTGAGTTCAACTCATTCAAGATCTTTTTGGTTTAAAAATAATTTTATTTCTTCAATACAAGCAGCAAATTGCATTAACATTGCTTCTCTGGAAAGCCACCTCACTTTATTGTGTAAAAGATCAGAATATTGGCTATTGACTTTGTTAAGAAGTTCACAAAATTGCTGATGATATAGTGGTCTTGCCATTATTTTGTTCACAATTTGTACAACCAGGTCCATAACTAATGTTATTTCCTTTGGAAGGTTTATGAACAAAATGCCTCTTGGTGGGATAATTATGCAGTGAAAAGAAAAAGTCGGGCAAAATTTTTTTATACATAGAAACAAAAACTTTCTTTTCACCTTTCATACTTGGTGCTCCATTGGTTGCAATTGATAGTATTTTCTTAATATCAATATTTTTACTTTTCAAACAATTCATAACAGCAGATTCCATATTCTCATATTAAGTTTATCCTGTAAGTGGCAGTATATCAAGTAACTCTTTTTGAGGTCTGTCAGAGTTAGTATATCTATAAATAAATTCAATCTGTGCAATATCAGTTACATCACAAGATTCATCATAGGCAATAAAAAATCCTGGTGTTGAATTTAAATTCATAACCTGCTGACTAGTTACATCTGCCATATGAATAGTTCTGTTTCTTACAGTCTTAGCAGACAATGTCATGTCTTTTATTTTAGCAATTATTTCTGTTTTATTTTTAAGAACACAAAGATATTTGGACATTTTAATAAAACAATCTTTCATGAAATTGCCATCTGTAAATGGCTTTACCTATTTCACTATTTCTAGAGTGGCAACAAAACTAGCAGTAGTTATATTATTACAGTGGTACCTCAGTATACATCTGCTTTAGAATATGTCAAATTCGGAATACATCCTGTCTGGACAAAACATTTTGCTCAATATACGACTTAATTCAATTATACGTGCCATCTATGAACAAGTAGCACTATCAGTGTACTAGGCTAGACTAGACGTTCACAGTGCCACAGTTTATAACTTTATTAAATATCTTCTGATTTTAATTTGTAAGTAAAATTTTATTATTTTTATTAAGGATGAATTGCAAAAAGGCAAATGAAAAGCAACAGAAAACTAAAAAAATGACTAGAATCACAATGGAACTGAAAAAAAGACTGTTGAGAAATATGAAGGTGGCATGCATGTTTGAGATTTTAACTATTGCATACCGTATTCCGAGAATGATGATATCGACAATCTCGAAAAATAAAGACATTATTAAATCTGCTAACATTGCGAAAGGGGTAAAATCAATTTCTAAACATAGATTGAAGACATTAGATCATGTTGAGAAATTGCTTTTGCTTTGGATAACTGAAAAACAGTGTGCTAGAGACAGCGTATCAGAAGCAATTATATGCGAGAAAGCTAAAAAGATACATGCTGATCTCATGAAAAATCAAGCAGGAACTAGCCAGGAAAGCGAGGTGTTTAAAGTCAGCCATTTTTTTACATGAGAACGGATTAATCATTTTTACATTACTTCTTATGGAAAAGGTTGGTTCGGTATAAGTCCAAACATCAGGAACGGATTAATGTTGTATACTGAGGTTCCACTGTACTTTATTTTATCCAATTTGAAAATGTACCTTTTACTTAAGTTCATTTTACATTGAAGTTCTACTGCCTCTCTTCTTTCTTCTCCCTCTTGCTAAGTGCTTGCAAATGCTTTGTTTATTTAAAAAAAATGCCTTTGTACATTTGATTTTTTTGTTATTAGAAAACGTTACTTGACATATTAAATACTCTGGGAATCCTGTTAAATTTGCAACAACTGTATAGGATTCAATCCATTCACTTATAAATTCTTGATTTTCTTCTTCTACATTTCTATTTTTTCCAGCATATTAAATGTTACCCTCAATACTAGAAGAAGCTTTTATTCAATATGTTTCTTTTGCATACTATAATATTTAATGAACTAAACATGAGTAAATAAGAACAGTATAAAACTACCATATAAGTTCTGATAGTGAAGTGATAAATGATTAGTGAAATTAAAAACTCTTTAAAAAATATTAGTGATGTTTAAAAGTTATCTTTTTCTTTTGCTTAAATTTTATTTTGTTATGTGTATATTATTTACTAGGGTTTCTCATTTCCCGGTCTTTTGCTTGTCCTGGGATCCTGGGATAAAAGTGAACTGTTTCCCGAAATCCCAGGATAGAATTAATTATTTTTAAGGTATACAAAATATCTTGAAATCAAATGATATAATTATTTTCCATTTTTTAAAGTAATTTTAAAGTTCTGTAACCTCCAAAATCATATTAATAATGCTGTGTAAGGTCTATAGGCCTATAATAAAAATTACCTTTAAATAACGTACAAATTTTCACAAATAGAAAAAAATTAATGAAAGTTTGCTGGAAACTGCATACTACAACAACAACAACAAAAAAAAATGTTTTGAATTGAGTTAAAAATAAAAAAAAAATGAACTTCTAATTTAGAAGGTAATTTTCGTTTTTTAAATAAAATATAATACAAAATATTGCAAACTTTTATAAGATTTTAAAAAGCAAAGATGGTCAATACTCCGATAACTCACTCTAATTCTTATTTTAGTAATGAAAAGTCTTGCCACCGAGAATGCCCTTTCCGATTCAATTGATGTGATTGGAATAGTGTTTAATGCATTTAAGAGAAGACAGATATTATGTGTTTTTTCACCTGTAGCCTGGAAGATTTCGAGTTCGTTTTCGAGATTGTAGTACTTCTTTCGCTCTCTAGTATTCTTGATTTGTCTACCTTGGCTGCTTTAATAGCGGCATCAAGCTTAGAGCTCGATAATTCGGCAATTCATTTGGCTTTAATAATCAGGTTTATGAAGAAAAACTTCATACTTGCAGACTTTGTACTCGTTTGTATCCTTGCCCAATTTGCACAATCTGGCGTCAGGCATTTATTGAAGCTACTGGGCATGGTTAAAACTCAAGACAGCGTAAGCACAATTATTCCAGATATTACAGGTTCCGACAAGTAAAGAATTTTTATAGTCCTGCCACAAATAAGCTATATATTGATTATTGACCATTTGTGACATGCTATAACGAGCAAAAATTTAAAAAAAACTAATAGGTAGGTTTAAAATTAATAAATACAAATGTATTCTGACAGTGAATGAGATAATTATGCTTTTTATTTGCAAAATTCCTCAACCTTAACACAAAATAAGAAAAAAAGTGAATTTTTAAGAAATTTGTGGGATTTCCCGGGACAAGAAAAATTTCCCGGGTTAAAAAAACAACCGGGATCCCGGAATCCCGTTTGAGAAACCCTATTATTTACTAACTTAAAAAGAGCCACAGGTTGTTGACCCCCAAGTTAATGTAATATGTTTCTGGTTCAGTTTGTATTAAAAGCTTGCAACTGGATGTGAGGTGTGATATGGTTTGATGCATGAGATGACACTTATTACAAATGTCATCTGTGTTGTCTTTTAGGATAGTTTGTTTTATTTATGAACTTCTTTTAGTCTTTTACAGCAATTATAAACTCTTTTATCTAACTAAAGAAGCACATAGTCATTTCTATCAATATGATCCTTGTTGAAATCATTGGGATGCCTGTAATAGAGCTCCTGAGCCTTCAAGACTTCTTGATGATGTGTGTGTATTTTGTGTATCATGTTAGATCCAAGTCAGTATATTGTTTTTGTCTGCAGGAGTTACAGCTTAGTGTAATTGTGATTTTGCATGTTTTATACAGAAAACATGAAAGGTGCAGGTCAGGTGTGCAGAATTTTTTTAGTATCCAAACTTTTTTGAAAATAAAATTTTTCCAAAAATTATTGCACACAAAATAAAACAACAATTTATGAGCCAATTAATAATTAATACAGCATAGTTTGGAAAATCCAAATTAAATCATAAAAATAATTAAATAGGCCTAGTATATAATTTGTCATATAACACTAAACAGATAAATTAATTTTAAAATCTCTTAAATTAAAAGAATGCTTTAAACATATGTCATCATCGTAAGAGAGTATATACAGTTATAAACTTGATATAATAAAGTGATTAATTAAAATAAAGTTGAAGTCACTACTGATGCCACAAATGAACTATCTAGCATGAGAAGTTAATTAATGGACTTTTTGACATTTTTTGCACCCACTACATCATCATATTGTCAACCCTGTGTAATAATACATTATCACATTTAAAAATTGGGGTAATGTTTGGAATTTTTAAATCATTATTAAAATATAGTAAAGATGATTATTTATCTACCTACTTACTTGATCATATGTTTTTAGAATTAATATTATTTATACATTCATTTTTTTTTCACAAGAGAAAAAGAAATATAATAATGTCAAAGGTGATAATTTGCATACTCATTGAAAATATTTGCTGTCTGTTAGGAATTTTAAGCAATATATGCTCTTTTAAGAAATTCCACAGTGATAAATATTTCTTTCTATATGCATTGTATTAAGTCTACATGTACAGTGTAAATGACACTGAAGGAACATTAAAATGTAAATTAATTAACATTTCTTCAGTTAAAAATAAAGATTTGGTATTAATTGAAAAAAAATTTTTTTATATTTCAAACTGAAATAAAATGTAGACTTAAGAGTAAATTACGTAACATCGTTTCACACTTACGAAATGAAATGTTAATTAATTTACACAATTCCTTCAACAGTTTATTGCTATAATTATCTGAAATATGGAGTTATATTTTAAAATTATTTCTATTTTTCTCATATTAGTAAGTTTACATATGTTATCTTTTATTTGAGTAAATATTGTACATTATTTTTTAAGAATTCTTAGAATTTTTAAATTTATATTAGGTTTGAAAGTAGTGTTTGAATGTTATTAAAACTAGATAGTCAAAGATAAAAGTACTTTTTTTATATATATGAACAAACTGGAAGTCTAAAGAGAAATTAATTCAATGCCCTCTATATTCCAGCAAAAACAAAATTTAATCAAAAATGTTTTTGGCCTTATTCAGACCTTCAGCTTACAATCCTGCAAAGGCAAAAAATGTTTGTGTTTTGATTAAAATCTTTTTCTGGATCCTAGAAGGTTAACACTGCTGTAGTTGACTGCCTAGTTCAGTGTTTCTCAACCTCTAACGAATCATCGCCCCTTCAATAAAATCATTACGTAGTGTCGCCCCCTTCACTTCAAAATTCCGATGCTGAGGGCCGAGGCTAATGCCAAATTCGTACTGCATCGAATAGACTAGTGACTAGTATAATGTTATTTGTTTAATTATTGTACAATATAACGAATAAAATATCTAATTATTCTTAATATAATGTTTTACTATATCGCTTGGAAAATTGTTTTTTGCTCCCAAAATATAAATTGTTTCTAATTGCCCCCTCAACATGGAAAAACGCCCACTTGGGAGTGATATCGCCCCCGTTGAGAAACACTGGCCTAGTTAATATGTGGGATATTTCAGATGCCAATTTTTATTTAAAATTGTGAAATTATTGATATTATAGTAGAAACTATGATTATATCTTTTATTTCTTCATTCTGTCTTTTTTCTAACAATGTAAAATACTTGAAGATTGACAAACATGCATATTTTATGTTTTTGTGGTAATTTGATGTAATAAAGCAATAAAATAAATATATCAGAGTTCACTTTGCTATAAATAACCTCAGGTTTCATGTTTTGACATCAGATTTGTTTGTAATTGGAGAGGGATAGGTTGTGTTTTAAGCTGGTGAGTCTGGAGTACATAGTTTTCTGGGTTGTTCTAATGCTCTTATTCATACTTCCAAGGTTAAGATATATTTGCAGTAAAACTTTACTACTGTTGAGGGAGATTAGCAGTACAGCCATTGCTAATGTCAACCAACCATTGTTTTGTTGCCTTGTAAACAGAATCTCTTTTAAATATCACTTATGGTAGCTGTTACTATGTATTATGAATGTATGTCTCTTTAATCAGAAATTAAGTTCGGTAGACTATCATTACAGCTTTCAGGTTAGACACTTCTTTTATTGTTTTCACATATGCATTTCGGGCTTATATAAATGCTAAGTCCCTCTTCAGTGCAATACTACAAATTATTAAGAAACAACAATTAGTAACGTGACAAAATTTCTCGCAGGTAGATCATTTATTGACATAAAACTATCATACTTAAAAATTGTCACACTTATCCAATACATACGGTTCTGTCTTCTAAAACCACAGTGTATAATGGGTAACATTGGAAAGATTTTTAATAGAACCATTAAAAACACCAAAAATACACTTTCCAAACATTCATACGGAAAACCTAATATATTAATATTTTTATAATTTTTTTTTCTCCATAACATCACATATTCCAATAAAATGACAATATAATACAATACATACTCACTTTTATATTTTGCAACATGTGCTCATTTTGAGGTTTATAATGATTTTTACAGACAAATAGATGGGGTCAAAGATGGGCCAAAACTTGCTGAATTAGTTATGAAAAATACTGATGAAAAATACAAAATATCCCTGGTGTTAAAATGGTGATGAGATATGTTGATGACTACTTATTAATTTATAATAATAAAATAATGAATGATACAATAATATTAAATACTACAAATAATATAAATGAAGATATAAAATTTGATATTGAATTAGAAAAATATAACCAAATAAATTTTTTAGATATAACAATAACTAATGAAATAGACAAATTTTCTTTTAAAATGTTTAAAAAAACCATGTAGCGTCAATAAAACCATCAATTATCAGTCTTGCATCCCTGAAACTATAAAAAAGAACACCTACATAATAGGTCTAAAAAATATATATACAAGAACTACTAATAATATAAATTGTAAAATTTGAATTAAAAGAATTAGAAAATAAATTTATTTTGAATAATTACTCCAGTTACAAGTTAAAAATGTGGCACAACCAGTATTACAAAAACAGATTTAATATCAAATATAAAAAAGATAAGAATTATAAAGCTTTTCCTTACATCAATAATGTTTATAATAATTGTAGTAAGATTTTAAAAAAAAGAAAATATTGTTTTGGCCCCATCTTTGACCAATAAAATTTCATGTTATATTTACAATAATAATAATAATAAATATAAAACAAATGTTGATAAATTAAAAAAAATCAGGAGTTGTATATAAAATTAATTGTAATTGCCAAAAATCAAAAAATTATATAGGTGAAATTAGTAGAACGTTAGAATTAAGAATTAAAGAAAATGAAGCAGCAATAAGATTAAAATATAATTCTCCGCGGTTTAACCATATGAGAAATAGTAATTGTCAAATAGATAGAAATAACATAAAAATAATTCATTCGGAAAAAGATATGTTAAAACATAAATTTAAGGAACATATTGAAATTATAAAATTTAAAGATGATAATTTAATCAATATATCAAATGGTATGCAAATAGATCAACAGTGGTACAATATGATAGAGGGTGCTAAAGGAAAAAAGTGATTGTAATGTATTTGTCATACACAGTGTTGTATTAGAAAATGAATGGAAATATATTGGGAAATTATGAAATTACATATGTATTCTCTTGAAAATGGTTTTAATATTACTATACTACATGTAATTAACCTGTAAAACGATTATAATTACAGTTACTGTAACATTATGTTGTGGAAAATACACATTCTTTAAAATTTGTACTTATATAAGATTTTATGAGCACACGTTGAAAAATATAAAAGTGAGTATGTGTCGTATTATATTGTCATTTTATTGGAATATGTGATGTTATGGAGGAAAAAAATTATAAAAATATTAATATTAGGTTTTCCATATGAATGTTTGGAAAGTGTATTTTTGGTGATTTTAATGGTTGTATTAAAAAATCTTTCCAATGTTACCCATTATACACCATGGTTTAGAAGACAGAACCATATGTATCGGATAAGTGTGACAATTTTTAAGTACGATAGTTTTATGTCAATAAGTGACGAGAAATTTTGTCATGTTACTAATTGTTGTTTTTTAATAATTTGTAGTATTGCACTGAAGAGGAGTTTAGCATTTATATAAGCCCGAAATGCATATGTGAAAACAATAAAAGAAGTGTCTAACCTGAAAGCTGTAATGATAGTCTACCAAATTTAATTTCGGATTAAAGAGACATACATTCACAGAATCTCTTTTCATACTTGTAAGTGGATCAAATGAAAATGTTACTGCTTTTATTGTATTTAGAATGTTTTTTTAACATTTTAACAACCAGTTTTGTTAGAACTAATTACTTTATTATAGTTTTTAATGTGATATAGTCAGGCAGTTATCAGAACTCGATTTTCTTAATTCAAAAATTAGTATCTTGAAATATTACAGAAATTAAAATATTTTGTTGAGTTTATATATATATATGCCAAATATTGGACATATATACCATGCTAGGATGGTTATGATTGTTGGCTGAGTGTCATAGTGGAAGTTATAGGCCATAGGCACTTAGTCATCTTCAACCAGCACCATAATTAATGAATATGGTTATATTCAAATTTTTACTCAGCAAATATAAACGGCACATCTATCAATCATAAGCAATTTCTCTTAGTGGCACGGCATTACCCTATTTCCCAATATATAATTTCAATAAAATTATTATATACAATAATTATATTAGACTAAAATGTTAATCATTCTATAGTTTTTTAATAATTTATTTAAATTTTAATTACATATAAAGTAAGTTAAAATAATATAGCAATTCTGAATAAGCTGAAACTATTAAACTATATGAACATCTCAAAACCCAATATTATTAATTAATGCCAAATTATTTCCGTAATGCATTGAGCTATTTTTTGGCCACTAGTAATAATTAAATTTTAAGTAATTTGTTACTAGAGGTAGTTACAAGTTTCTTTAGTAACAAATTAGCCCTAATCCAGTGAAGCTTGGGTTGGGCCAAGGATCAAAGATGTCCATCTCTTTCTGTCTTTCCACCACTCCTCTGCAAACACCACTGTTACCTCGTCAGTCTTTTTTCCTAGGTCTTCAGCTATCTTGTCCATTCACTTCTTCCTGGGTCTTCTTCTAGGTCTTCTCCCTTCCATCTCCTCCTCTGATACTAACTTTGGTATTCTATTGTCTTCCATTCTCTTGATATGTCCAAATCATCTCAGTCTAATTTGTTCTATCTTCTCCCTCAAATTTTTCATTTTTGTTCTTTCCCTTATTTCTTCATTCCTTATCCTGTCTTAATTCATTTTTGCTGCCTGTATGTTTGTCTTTTCTTTGTGATGCTGCCTGTATGTTTGTCTTTTCTCCATGATGTAGTTTATGCTGCAGCTCTATAAGTCAATATTGGGACAAAGTATAATTGATAAAGGATCTCCTTATATTTGAGTGGCACTTCCTTTTTCCAGATCTTAGTTCTCATACTCTGGTAGAAGCCATCAGGTTGCTGTGTTCTTCTACTTATTTCTTTTGCTTAACTTTCCATCTTTTGATATTTCTGTTCCCAGATATCTAAAGTTGCATTCTAGAATAATTTTACATTCAGTTCAATATTTCCCTCTCCCATCCTGAGTTCTCTTTGACATCACTTTGCACTGTCTTGCTTTTCTCTTTGCTTATCTTCATTCCCTATTCCTCTTGCTTCCTGTTCCACACATCCAGTTGATGATGTACTGCTTTTTCTGTGTCTCCCATTAGTGTTATGTCATATGCAAATAACCAAGCTCTCAACTTCTTTTCATTAAGTTTGCTTGTATCTGATTTATAATTTTTGCCAAGATGCCCTTACTCTCTAGACCTTTCCACATCATCTGTCTTGGGTCACTATCATATGCTTTCTCAATATATATATAAAAATCTAAATCTTTGTTGTATTCCCAACTCCTTACATCAGTAGTCTCACTGAAAATATCAGATCTGTGGTAGATTGGATCCATATGAATCAATGTTGTCTTTTTTCTAGTTGGTGTTCCACCACTTTCCTGATCTTACACTCCAAAACTCTTGGCAACATAGGGTAACAATGTAATCCCTCTGTAATTTTCACATTACTTTCTGTCCCATTTCTTGAATATTGGGGCTATAATACCTTTTCCCCATTCAGATGGTACTTTCTTATCTCTCCATGCTGCCTTCATATCCCTTGTTAGCCAACATATTTCCAGGTTACCTGATGCACTGATCATATCCACCATGATTTTGTCAATTCCTGCAGCTTTGCCCATCTTCATTTTCTTTAACACAGTCTCCACTTCTGTGTGTGTTATATTATCCCACTCTCTGTTTCTCCTATTCATCATCATCCATTATTTCTTCTGCTTTTTTAGATGTCTTTCATTGTACATTTAATAATTTTTGAAAATACTCCTTTCACCTCTTTCTTATATCTTCCTCTTGTGTAATCAAATTCTCTGTTCTCATTTTTGATTATATTTGTCCTAACACTCTTTTTTCTCAAGTAGATATGAGAGGGAATAAGAAAACATTGTAAGAAAAAATATGGCTTAGTAAAGAGTGGGAACTCTTCACTAAGCCATATTTTTTCTTACAATGTTTTCTTATTCCCTCTCATATCTACTTGCAATTCTTGGGTAAAATTGTCTGAACGTATATACAAACATCTCCAACCCGATATACAACATAGATACAACCAACTGACTGCCGAAAATCTATCAGGCTAGTTTTATGCTAATTATTAAATAAATTACGTAATCAATTTGGTACTAGAGGTAAGCGTTAGGCGCCATCTCTTAGGCTGCCTTCATATCCCTTGTTAGCCAACATATTTCCAGGTTACCTGATGCACTGATCATATCCACCATGATTTTGTCAATTCCTGCAGCTTTGCCCATCTTCATTTTCTTTAACACAGTCTCCACTTCTGTGTGTGTTATATTATCCCACTCTCTGTTTCTCCTATTCATCATCTTCCATTATTTCTTCTGCTTTTTTAGATGTCTTTCATTGTACATTTAATAATTTTTGAAAATACTCCTTTCACCACGTAATTTATTTAATAATTAGCATAAAACTAGCCCGATAGATTTTCGGCAGTCAGTTGGTTGTAGCTATATTGTCTGAACGTTTCTTCTTTTCTTTTTGTACTATTTTTATGGCACC
Organism: Centruroides sculpturatus; assembly: GCF_000671375.1. Taxonomy (NCBI): domain Eukaryota; kingdom Metazoa; phylum Arthropoda; class Arachnida; order Scorpiones; family Buthidae; genus Centruroides; species Centruroides sculpturatus. Next base: position 241,622 of record NW_019385256.1, read on the forward strand.
TCTTTTTGGCCTCCTGAAATTCAAATATATTTAAGCAAAATGGTGGATGGATTGATATCTGAAATTTTCTCTGGAAAGCCTAAGCTTTATATATTTTATTCAATTGTTCTGTTTGTATATCAATTAGATTATACAAACATTTAAAATGAGCGTGGAAAAAAAGATTTAATTAATTAATGCATATTTAAAGTTAGGCTTAATTTGAAAGGTTCAAATATGAATTTGTTTTTAATTGAAGAAAGTAGAAGAATCCTGACTTCAAACCAAGGGTGATGGTGCTCTAGCTTTGGTTAGCAACCCATCTATGAGAAAGGACTCTGAAAACAAACTTATTGGCAGTAGGAGAAAAATGCCTTTTGAGAGTGGCGACCTCATTAGAATACTATCCTTCATCAGATTAAGTCTTCATGAATAGTCAAGTGGACCAAGAACTATGAAACATTATTAAAATAAACTAAATTAGTATTAAAAATATATATATATACAGTATTATTTTTCATTTATTATTAAACAGAAAGCGTAATATACTTCAATTTTAAATATAGATAAATTAATTTCAAAATATATAAAGAAACTAGCTTACCCGTCGCGCATTGCTGCGATCTCAGAAGAATGGAAATTCAAGCAAATTCGTTATGATAAAATTAAATTTACATTTTATCATTTTCATTGAAACTTATTATTATTATTCATTTTCACCGGGAAAACATTTCAAAGTGTCGTTTCAATTTTATTTATCTATTGGAGTGCTTTGAGGATACACAATATTTTTTGTTTTTCCGTCTGGTGCGTACACGAATAAATCAAAAGGTTTTCTGACGTGTGAGTTGGCCACATACAGTTGTCCAAGCGAGAAGCACGGATTCTTTAAATTTAGCCCACATACTCGCAGAGATTGTTAGAAGGGCAATATTCCCCATTTTTATATATATTTTTTAATCCTTCATAATTTTGATTATTTAATTGCTTCTTCCTCTCTTCCTTGGCGTGTTGTGAAATTTCTGATAGTTGGATAATAAACCGTTTTATTGTAATTTGTCTTTTTAAATTATTTTGAGTTGATATTAAAATTTGGAAAAGGGGGATCCCTAGATCGGTAAAATAGGCGAATTTCCTTCTACAACTTCGGTTGTTGTTCATGATACAGTTAAGGCTTTAACAAAGTTCGAGCGATTACGTAATTAGCAAAAAAAAAGTTGAAATAAAGTGATTAAACAAAAATTATTACAAATATCGTAAATAATAAATGCATATATAGAGATATTTTTTGAAGGGGGAAAATGGTCTTCACAATTTGAAATCGATCGAACACACTGTGCTCGAATGCTCGTGTAAACGCGCGCCATCTATCGTAGGGTAAATGCCAGAAACCTTCGCGGGAGTGTATTAAAAAACTTCCCAAAGCTTCATGGCAATCGTACTACGCTACAAACCTTCACGGGAGTATATTAAACAACTTCTTAAAGTTTCACGGCAATCGGATAAAACGGTGTGGTAATGCATGAAGGACACACACACACACACACACACATACATTCATTTTTATATATATAGATTAGTTATATATAAACTTTCTGATAAATGAAACATATAAAGTTTACGTTTTAGTGTTAATGTTAGAACCAATGTCAATGCATATGCTTATAAATTTGTCACTTTTACTTTTTATAATTATGTTGTGATATAGATACAGTAGAGCATCGATTATCTGAATACTGATCAACCAAAATATCGGTTAACCGAAAGTGGTCCAATTGGCAAATTCAACTTTCCACTAGTGCTGCAGCTAGGGTGTCCTACAATTAAACCTTTTGTCCTACATCCTACCACCTAACGGAAATGTCCTACTTTCACAGATAACTACTTTTGGACCAATAGGTAATCAGTAATAATAACAATAAATTTTTTTTTCATATTTTTATACAGTAGACCCTCCTATAAAACGGGTTCATATAGTTCGGATTCCTATATGATGGCGAAAAAGTTGCGACAGTATTCATACAAATACACTAAAAAACCTCGTATAGTTCGGTAAAACGTCATCGCTGACCTGTGTTGCGACAGGATTGTTCAAATCTAGACCAATAGCGGATATTGCACAAACTGTTGAGTTTAAACAAGCAACGGACCTACTAAAAACCATTTATTATTTAACATCCATAAAAATTATATTTATATTAACGATGTCTCCAAAGTTCAGTGAATTTTTTGCAAAAAGAAAATAATTTATCAGGAAGCACGCGAGCGCCATTCGATGCACCGCTCCACGACAAAAACAAGCTTAAGCAATGGCGTCATCAAACAGTGCACACTCGGTAAGTAATCCTACAATTTTTTGTTTATAGCATAGTTTATATGGATTATTCCCAAAAAATTATATATATTTTGGAAATGTTGAATCGAATTAGTCTAGAATCAATTAATTTTATGGAAAAAACCTTTCAAACAACCGTAGTTCATAAACTGCATACGTGCCGGGCTGTGATTGGCTCATGAATTTAAGGACTCGTAGAAAATGGATTCATAAAAACCGAAACATATCTACCGTGTTATAGGGGGTCAACTGTATTAAATAATGGGTACAATTGCAACAAAGAGTAGTATATCAATTTAAAATTAATTACTTATCAATTTTTAGTGTTTTGTGCTTTTTTACTACCGATTTTTATTGTTTTAAGCTGAGTTGTCAAATGTCCTACTGAGAAGCATTAAGAAACTTCAAATATCTTACTTTGACTATGTCAATATCTGGTCACCCTAACTGCAGCACTCTCCCCCTCCTTGCCAACCTAAACTATAGGGTTACTTTAATGTACTACTTTATGTAAGGTTTGTATTTGTAAGACGTGATACAAAATATATACAGTACAGTTTTGTGTTTAATAAATTTTTTTTGTAAATGATCAGTTATCCGAACAACTCCAGTTCTGACTCCCCCAGTTTGGATAATTGATGCTCTACTGTAGATGTATTTGAACATACTACAGTCAGTTTGTTATCATTCTGTTCTTGTGCCATGATTTATGGTAGTACAGATTCAGATTCTTTTAATGAAACATACAAAAATCTGTACATACTTGGTGCCTTTTACACACAGCCAAGTGAATCCAGAAACAAAGAAAGTGAATATAGTGAATAAATATAATTGAAATATTATATAGAAAAAAAATTAAGATTAACAATTAAGATTGACAAATAAGAAATGATAAAACATTTACAAATTACAAGAGTAATATAAAACAATACACACAAAACAAAAACATTGTGACATTGTGGTAGCCCACCTAAAGATACACTATATGACAGGGAGGTTCTGAGAAGCCTCAAAAAGTTTTTGTCTTTGAATTCTGTCGTTTCTTTTCTACAACTTTTATGTTCTTTCAAATCCTTTCATGTTATTTCTTTCATTCAAGTTGTCACTTTTTCATATCACTTTTTCTCTTTCTCTTTCCTTTCCTCTCTTTCTTTTGCCCTACTTCCATTCCTTGTTTTCGTTCTTCACTTCACTTCACAATTTAAGTGTGTCGTTGACCTACAAAAATCAGGTCATAAATTTTTAATTTTCTAGTACCGTGTTTCCCCGAAAATAAGACAGTGTCTTATATTAATTTTTGCTCTAAAAAATGCACTAGGTCTTATTTTCAGGGGGATGTCTTATATTTCCATGAAGACGAATTCACATTTATTGTTGAACAATACGCTAAACAGGTTCGAGAGAACACCTTGCGACACATTCAACTTAACCTTTTTATAGTGTCCACATCGAGCTCGATGACCAATTAGTGCTTACTGAACCGTAGCCCTATGCAAATGTGATGTGGCGTGATTCCCAGCCGACCAATTAGCGATCACCAGCGATAACATTATGCAAATCTGTGATTCCCAAGCCATAGTCTTATGCAAATCATGCCGTGTGGCGTAATTGTCTGCTGACCAATCAGTGGCTGTACTTTCAACCATCTGCCGATTACCGTTACGACTAAAAAAAAACTTCGCTAGGTCTTACTTTCAGGGGGAGGTCTTATATTTCGCAATTCAGCAAAATCTGTGCTAGGTCTTATTTTAGGGGAAACACGGTAGGTCAAGTGGACCTGCTACCACATAGATAACATGCACCAAAATAACAATGAGGTCAATGAGAAAGTTCCTCAAGATTCTATTGTTAAGACTTGAATTGGTGCCAGTTGTGCCCATGCTGCAAAAACACAGTTGAGATTTCGAGGTATTCCACTAAGGGTTCCACTAACATTTGTTTGTTTAAGTAGGTTTGGAAATGCAGTAGGATGAATCCTATATCCTAAGGTGGCATCTCTGCAAACCCTGGAAAAAAAAAAAATCCAGAAAATAATGCAGCGAAGAGAAATCATTGACGATCGAGTGGTGTCTCAAAATTGTGCTTAGTGCGATTCCAGCTAAAACCCAGTCACAGTCAACACCATTACATAGAGTCCATCCATAAAAGAGACAGCCACAAGCAAAATAGGATGAAGAAAAATGTTCTTCAGCACTAATGTATATAGAGTGCACTGTAAACTTAGTGCTGCTGTCTTGGTCATCTGTCCGCACGTAAACAGTATACTTCGGTAGAGAATAACTACTGAATAATCAGAATAAACTAAACATATGCCAGACATCCTAAGGCTGATAATGTGTAACATGATTGCTGCGGAAAAAACATCAAAGATGAAGATATATATATATTATAGTTATTTGATGAATCATAATTAGATGGTATTGCTCATACTCAAGAGAGTAATTGAGTACAAAGCTGACTAAAAGCCACTGACACAAGATTTCTCGGGACATTCTCATAGAAGTCGCGGGAGGACAAGGGTTTAAAGTAGGGTGAATATGAGTGACACGTATATTTTTAAATATTTTAAAAAAATTAGATTTTAATTGCGATATCAGACCCCCCCCTAATTAATTAAACTTATATATAATAAAATCTATTAATTAAAAAAAATTAAAAAACTATCGAAGGTCATTTTTGACATCAGAAAGCAGCTTTAAATAACTTTACTGAAGGAAAATCGGTGCACTACAACTTTAAAACGATTAATTAATTTTGATAAAAAAGTCCCATTAAAAAAACATTAAAAGGCAATTAAGCCTTAATTGAGCCTTATCAAAGGCTCATTAAAATCGCAATAAAATTTTTTCGCACGGGCAAAAAATTCTGAAAAAATTTGGGTTAATTAATAGTGGTAAGCAGTATATGTCGCTCCAAATTAAGCGTGGGGCACTCATAAATGTAGTGCACATTACTATCTGTAACACCGCACAGGGAGCACATTGAACTGGTTGTGTTAACGAATCTCGCTAGATAAGATTGAAAGCGACCATGGCCGGTAAGAAATTGCGTAACAAAACTATTAGGTCTGTACCATTTGTATGTAAAAAAGGTCTTGATACAAGGTATAAATCTATGAGTAATAGGGTGGTTATGTTGGTCCCAGGTGTTTTGCCAAGTTAATAGGAGATCCTGCCAGAGAATTCTTTTGAGAGTACTGGTGCTGATTTTATCATAAGAGATATTAAGACTATTATCGTTGGAAGCTGCCTTAGCTAAGGCATCAGCTCTTTCGTTACCATGGGTACCTATATGTGCACGAGTCCAGTAAATATAATATCGATTGGAAGACTTGGAAATGAGAGTGTTAATGTCATAAACGATTGGGTGAAAGGATCTTTTACGAAGGATTGCAATAGAGGAAGAGCTATCAGTAATGATAGCTATTTGTTTATGCTGGACATTGTTAGCCCAAGTAATGGCCATTTTCAAGGCATAGAGTTCTGCTTGAAAAATAGTGCATTGTTCACCCAATCTGAACTGGCCCAGAGCAATCTCCTGCCCGTTCTGGTAAACAACATAACTACAACCAACCTTTATATCTGTTTTCGNTTTTATTAAAATGTAATTCTGCCAGCCCATTTCTACAAACAAATATTATATTTTTAATTGTGTTGGGATTGTCACTTGTGGACATTTTAAACTGTTTTACATATTCGTGCAGAGGCATAGCCTCTAAAGAAAGGTTGTCTCTGCAATGGAAATAGTTGTTCTTGGTGATTAGACATGGCAAGTAAACTTGGACTCGTATCCAGATGAATTTTATGTTTTATTAAAATGTAATTCTGCCAGCCCATTTCTACAAACAAAGACTATTATTGTTGGAAGCTGCCTTAGCTAAGGCATCAGCTCTTTCGTTACCATGGGTACTTATATGTGCACGAGTCCAGTAAATATAATATTGATTGGAAGACTTGGAAATGAGAATGTTAATGTCATAAACGATTGGGTGAAAGAATCCTTTATGAAGGATTGCAATAGAGGAAGAGCTATCAGTAATGATAGCTATTTGTTTATGATGGACATTGTTAGCCCAAGTAATGGTCATTTTCAAGGCATAGAGTTCTGCTTGAAAAATAGTGCATTGTTCACCCAATCTGAACTGGCCCAGAGCAATCTCCTGCCTATTCTGATAAACAACATAACTACAACCAACCTTTATATCTATTTTCAAACCATCCGTAAAGATTTCATAATCGTTGTAAGAGGGTTGCTCAAAGACGATTGACGGTGTGGACAAAAGGGCCAAAGATTATGAATAAATGGCAAAAGAAATTTCTTGTTCCAAGTTGGTGTGACTTATTTGTTGGTTGCTAGTATAAATATCAAGGCCATGCTTTATTTGCCATTGTTTAAAATAGGAGGTGATGATAAGATCATTAGGGGCTTTCTTAGCCAGAACTTGAATAGAGATATTGGATGTGGTATTGTAGGCCTTGGTAATTTGAATAAGAGCTCTACATTGTGACAAAATAAGTTTACGCTCTATATGAGTTTTATAAACATCACCTCCCTATTATGGTAATACAGTAATACCTCGACTTACGATACCCCGACTTACACAAACCCAAAGTTACGTGATTTTCAAATTTTGCCAATTTGTCTTTTGTTTGAGCGCCACGCAACTCTTGATTACTCACTTCCCCCACACTATTGTTCAGCTTACATGTTCAGATGTGTCGCGCAGAATCAACACATAGCTACAATTTATTTTGTTACAAACGTAAATTTGTCTCTGTAATCCAAAACACACTTTGGTAGACGTATCTTACAGCATAATATACAGCAAGCCGTTTATATATTTAAGAATTTAAAGAAAATAGAAATGGACAACAGGTTAGCTGAGGAGGGGTTGGAGTACATTATACCAACCTGAAATATATTTGTAGTCCAATGAAAAATAAAAGATAATTTGCTAACCAGAAATTGCTGTAAGATACGTCTACCAAAGTGTGTTTTGGATTACAGAGACGAATTTACATTTGTAATATAATATACAGCAAGCCATTTATAAATTTTGTTTTGTGTTATTTATTTATGTGTTTGTTATATCTACGGAGACTTGAGAGACTCTACGTGGTGATTTCTTGTAACCGTGAACGAATCAAAAGACGAGATAAGATTAACGAGAACATTTATTAGCTTACATACATCTGACTTAGATTTTACACAAATTGAGAAATTATACCCCGACTCACGTGAATTTGACTTACGCGGTTATCGCTCGGTCCCACCTATCGCATAAGTTCGGAGTATTACTGTATATGCAAGAGTGTTAGTATTAGATACAGTAGAGCGTCGTTTATCCGAATCAATTGGGGACTGGGGTTGTTCAGAATATCGATGTTTCAGATAACCAATTATGTACGAAAAAATATATTAATTTATCCCGTGTTGAAATTTTTCTCCATTGCGTGTCACTTTGCATTGAATTTTCATCAATGTTGAGCCTAACGAAGACTATTGTATCGTTAAAAATTATTTTTTTATTTTGTACAAACAAAATAAATATATTGAAAAATATAAAAACAATAAAAAATTATACTTCAGAAGTTAATTTAGTATCAAAAACGTAAAATATTTGAGTAACCGAAGACATAGCCAAAGATTACAGCACCACAGCACTGGCAAAAATTTAAATTTGTCGACTGGAATTCCTTTGGATAACTGACCTTCGGATAAACGACACTCTACTGTATTTGTATCTTGATAATCATTATTGGGCTTCAATTTGAAAAAATTGTAGACCTATAAATTCCCACTGTTGTCTGTCTGTTCTTCCTTATTCTCAAGAATGATGATAGATATATGAAAGTTGAGACCAGATATGGAAAGCTTAGGGGCAGGAGACTCCAATTAACTGTATATATAAACTTCTGGTCTAGATCAGAAGTCATATGATTTCAATTCAAAAATTTTACCCAGAACAGAGTTACTTAGATGACTGCATGATTCTGTTGTTTTCAGGAAAAGTGTGAGGTACAGAGGTAAGACACTAATAATTTGAGATTAAAAATTGCAGTCTGGTATTGCAAAGATATAATTTTTTGCTTGTATTTTAAACATTCCTCATATATTATTTTCAATATTGTTTCCATCTTAATACATCAACTTTTGAGGGATAAGTCACACAATCTGAGAAGGCTAGTTATAAACAGAACTAGAGTGATATGATAAACTTATTTAATGATATATTAAATACGTTATGATATGGTGAAAATAAATAATGAAATTTTCGTACTTAACAAACCAAAATAATAATTAGCTGTTTCTTCTTTCTTTTAGTTTGTTTTAGTATCAGGACAAAGTTAAATAGAACTTATGAAGTGAAAATTATTGTTAAATCAGACTTGATTTTTTTAATTGTTGACAGTTGCAACTTGATATCATATGATCATATTAAAGTAATTTTCTATTATACTTTAATTAATGTTAGTGACCTGAAATTAAAATGTATAATATTAGGTATAAAGTTGCAAATGTGTAGAAAAGAATTATAAAATATCTTACATTAATTAATTTTTCTATTGTTTAAAGTATCACATTAATTAACATTGGTTAATATATCCTGTTGAGGTGTTGTTCTGCATCTTTTTTTAATTATATACTTGTAATATGTTACTAAATTAGAAAATTGTAAATGAGTTGAAAGTACATGTTTTTCAAACTGGTCAATCCATAACTGGAAATGGCTAGCCATTTTAGACTTCAGTCTTATCATGTATTATATGTATAGTACATAAACACAAACATGCATATATAAACTTAAATAATTTCATTGATAAAGAAATGCATACATTAAATACACCTCAGAAACTGTAACAATATATAATAAAATAAATTACATTTCTGTTCTTTACCTGAAGAGGGCCACTAAAGAGGCCAAAAATGTTAGTTTTCTCTTAGAAATTACCTGCTGGAAAAGAGTGAAAAGTGAAAAAAGTTATTTTATGAAATGCATAGTATTTATGATATGAAGCAGCAAAGTTTCATAACATTTATGCTATCTTTGTAAATAACTAAATTTAATTAATTAATTAATTAATTATTGCTTATTTCAGGAAGCCAACTTTTTATTAAATGTTTTCAGTCAAAACTTGATCATCCTCAGCTTAAAATCTTAGATTTGTATGATTTTGACTGAAAACATTTAATAAAAATTTGATCTCCTGAAATTGATAAAATTTAATTATGAAATAGCATATCTAGTAAACTCATGTACAGTGAGTTTTCTTTTTGTACATAAAATACATTAAATTGAAATACACAAATTAGGAAGATACATTGCATGATCTCAAAAAATGATTAAATGAATTTGAGAATGTTTTTCATTTATTCTTTTATTAAGTGTTTTTAAAATCATATTATCAATTAATGTTTAAACATGTTCTTCAAGAAACCTTAGAGTTACTTTTTGGTCTCTTCTCACTTAGAACAGAATGTTCTTATTTAAGGAGCAGAATGCTCCTTAAATAAGAATTACTAACCATGAAATTCTCCATCCAATTCATAAAGTTTTTTTTTCCTGTTTGATAGTCTTCAAAGGCTATAGTCAAGATTATGAAAAGCTCTTTTTGTCATTTTATTTGTAAGTTGAGGCTTGGCTTCTGCCAAGCCTCTACTTACAAATTAATGTTGGAAATAGATTGTTTTAATTGAATGATCAAAGTCATTTCAACTCTAATGTTTAATTTTTTTTCTTTTGACTATCTAGGCCAAATGTTGGGCCATCCTAATGCTATTCTTAAAAGATATAATTATCATCAACAGTAGTCTCTATATATATTATAAAACTGAAGACACAGTTTCTTCTATACTCTGTTCTTACATTGTTATGGTATTTCATTTCATGTAGTCTGAGTGATTCTGTAGAGAATTAAGTTATCAAGTCATGTAACTTCAAAATTTTCTAGTAAATAAAATGTAAATGTGGAAATATGAGTAATAACATATACAAGTCACTAATAATTAATTTAAATATTCAAATGAGCAGCTGTATTCAGGCTAATTAATTAACCATAATGTAGTACGATTAAACTCAGTCTGTTCATTTGAATATCTGGAAATACAGTAGAGCGTCGATTATCCGAAAGAATTCCAGTCGGTAAATTTAAATTTTCGCCAGTGCTGTGGCGCTGCAATCTTTGGCTATATCTTGGGCTACTCAAATATATTACGTTTTTGATACTAAATTAACTTCTGAAGTATAATTTTTTATTGTTTTTATATTTTTCAATATATTTATTTTGTTTGTACAAAATAAAAACAAATTTTTAACGATACAATAGTCTTTGTTAGACTTAACATCGACGAAAATTCAACGCGAAGCGACACGCAACAGAGAAAAATGTCAAGATGGGATAAATTAATATATTTTTCGTACATAATCGGTTATCCGAAACATCGACCTATCGAACAACCCCAGTTCCCAATTGATTCGGATAATCGACGCTCTACTGTATATGTTGTGTAACTTCAAAATTGCATAAAAATACCATTGAAAAAATCTCACTGTAATTGCATTAGTAAATACTAAACAAATTAATTTGTTTAATTGAACTAGAACTAAACAGATGTTGGTTTTATTGGAAAAATTTATAAAATGGGTTACTTTTTAATCTTGTAATTTTTATATTTAGTACCTTAAAATCATGGTTGAATTAATTTAGTTGAAAATTGCTGTTCTTAATTTGTGTTTTTTTAGCAAGATATAAAATTACAGCAAGTCTTCCCTTTCCCTTAACATTGTTAATAGGTTCTTGGAAACTGTGACATTAAGTAAAATGCTATACTGTATAATGCCACTAGCTTTACTGTAAGTTAAAAGATATAATGAGAATTAAGCTCCATTGCATATTTCTGATTGCAGAAATATCCCAAATTTCTAAGTTATGACACTAGTATGAAAGATTGAAATAAATTTGAGCTCTACATATCATATTTAAGGTAGATTGATGAAAAAGTAGCAGTAATTATTTATCCAGTTTTGGGAATCACTGAGTGGTGGTGGTTGTAGCAGTAGTAGTTAATCACCTATCACTGCTGCAACCACCATTACTCACTGATTCCCAAAATTGGGTAAATAATTACCTTTACTTTATAGGGAGATAGATTAAATCTTTGTCACTGGAGATGAGTATAGATAAATAATAAAGAATAAATGTTTTGCAAAGGAAAAATTGTGGGGCCCATCAGTGGTTGAGTAGATGAAATCAGTTCCATGCATGGAAAGCTAGAACTTCTTTAAATAAGTTTCACAAAACCTTTCACTTTTTTTCTATCCGTTTCTTAATCCATAAGAGGACAAATGTTTTTGCCCATTTTAAATTGCCTTCTTCAGGTTCTATAACATTGGAACGTCAATTAACAAATATTCAAATGACGTCATTGTTTTAAAAGACAGACATGGATAAAATTGAAATAAAATTAACAAATAGATGTGTAAATGGATAACAAAATAGAAGACTACTGCCACTAAGATTAAATAAGTAGATTAAATAACTAGATAAATTGAGAGAAATGCTAACAAGTTCGCGACAAATTTGATGAGATTTAAAATGTCACATTTCATTTGAGGAGGATGGATTAGTCCATTTTATTTAAAAGGTTATCGAGGAGTGATCGCCAAGCGGTGGAGAGCAAGTCGGCATCTTTGCTGTTAATACAATTATCTTTGGGGGATTTTGCAAAGATTTCTAGTGTTTCTATTGTTGTAAGTTTGTTACTATCAAGCATATCAAGCATTGGTTTTAAAATTTTAGCCTCTTTCATTTGGCCGTTATATTCAGCTCGCTTGCAAATTGCTAGGGTGGTATTAAACTTTTTGTTGTGTGTATTGTATTTATGCTTGGTTATCCTGTTTGTAAGTGATCTGCTGGTTGAGCCTATGTATGTTAAGTTATTGTCAGCATTATAATTATAAATTTTTGTTACCTAATTTCTTTAAACAGTGTGAACTTTTTTCATGAAATATGAATAATTTTAATTTCAGGGTAATGGAAAATATTCAGCCAAACCTAATTTTACTGAACGATATAATGACCGCATCAGAGAATCTCCTACAACTAGTAATAGTAGTAATTATGGAAAGACTGAAAGCCCAGATACAAAAAATAGTCCACGTTGTCATAATAAATCTGTATATTCTCAGCGAAGTAAAGAAAGGGAGCATCATGAAACTGGTATGGTTGAGATTTTAGTTATACAAAACAGTACTTTAATTTTAAGAATATAAGTTACACAATGAGACAGTACAATACTAGAATTCTTAAAAATAAATAATGTGTTGAATACATACATTATTTATTTTTTGTCTGTTTTTTCTGTGGTAATTATAGTATAATTTAAATTTTAGATAAAATCTAGCTGATGTAGCTGGCAATGCTCAGATTAGCATAAGAAAACTGAAAACTGTGCATAGTTCTATTAGTAAACATTAAATAGTTGTTTCTGTTTCAGTGTCCAATGAATTTTGTCATAGCTTTTCTTTTGATTCTGTCCTGAATGAAATAAATTTTTGTATCTTTATATAAACTTGTTTCAATGTATTTCACAGATATACAGTAAAACTTCTCTGGAAAAAACTGAGTGAAAAAAATTTTTTGGAAAAAACGATAACTTCTGTAGACAGTCCACGTTAGAAAACAATAGAATGAAAAATGCCAGTTCTGAATAGATTTGTATTTTTACCTCTCATATACATGGTGTGTTCAAAAAGTATCGGACCTTTGGTCGGCAAAAATAAATTTATTGACTTTGAGGTACGAAACCCTAATCCCCTTCAAAGTAGTCTCCTTGGTAATGTATACACTTCTCACAGCGTTCCTGCCATTGCTGGAATGCATCTTTTGGAAACACTGCTGGAATGCATCTTTTGGAATGGCCATCAGTCGGTCCGTCGGATTCCGCACGATGTCTTCTCTCGACTAAATTCGGGTTCCTTTTAGTGGCATTTTCAGCATGGAAAATAGCCAAAAGTCACACGGAGTCATGTGGGGAGAGTACGGAGCGTGACGAACCACAGGAGTGTTATGTTTGGCGACGAAAGCCCGAATCAGATGCGCAGAATGGGCGGATGCGTTATCACGATGGAGCTGCCAAGTTTTGATCGACCACAGATCCAGTCGTTTGCATCGTACTGTATCGGAAAGACGATGAAGGACCTCCTGGTAGTATTCCTTTGCGATGGTTTGGCCTTGTGGTGCGTACTCACGACACACCACCCCACAAGAGTCGAAAAACTGTCAGCATGATCTTTGATATTGCTGCAGACCTGCCGCGCTTTTTTTGGCCTCGAGGATCGTCCCCGAAAGCCTGCTGAATCTTGCGAATGGTTTACGCTTGGGTATTGCCAAGGTTTTTGGCAAAATTTGATGTAGTATCGTGCTCACGTTGTTCAGTCATTTTCCAGCTTAGTGGAATCTGACGAGAGTGCACTACATGACCTCACTCATAGGCCGATTGCCAACGACTGACGCTTTTTGCAGGCGGAAAAAAATTCAGGGCTGTGCATGACTGTCCCCTCCACAACTCCACCGAAGGAGGCCTCTCGTGCATCATTGGTTTATGCGGAAAAAAAAAGGTCCAATACTTTTTGAACAGACCTCATATCATATAAAGAATCTTTGATATTTTTTGTTTTAAACCGCCCATGTAATGCCTTTTAGCAAAATGTTTAATGTAACTAATGTACTTGCAAAACTGTTTGATATTATCTTGTTGAGATAAAATGAGAGGTCCTCTCACTTTTGACTGGAATGTTGTCTGCAAATGGGTATTGGACAGTAGTAGTACTGTCTGAAAATTTCATGAAAATTCAATAATTAGGATCACTTTGGTTAGAATAAATATCAAAATTTGAGTTAGGGAAGTTGAAAGTAACATAAATCAGTGTCAAAACACAAAAATCTTCAACTTGGAGGAAATTCAAATTAAGGAAATTCAAGTTGGAGATGTTAAATCCCTATGATATTTCATTGAAACCTACCAAATGCTTCATTTTCTTTGCGTTACAGATGTTTAAGAAGTTTTACTGTAGTACTTGATTGCTTTTTGTTCTCTTATGTTCTTTAGAATTAAGCACAAAATTGCTATGGAAAACTTATCATAGAGGAACTTTTTTGATGGAAAAGGTGACTTTATTTTCTGTTTTTATGAAATGAAATGGCATTTTAAGCCTTTTTCCCTTATCAGTCCTTAATTTGGGTAATATGATATATGTATTCAATATTTCTTCAAAAACTTTTCTTCTTATAACACAAAATTAATTTGTAATGCACAGTCAATGCACATATTAGCCTTTTTTGTAGTATATTACAATATAATGTAAGCTACAATATACTTTGAGATAGCTTATAATGGGCAGTCAACTTGTTAGCACTTTAAATTGAAGAAACGTTGAAAACAGATGGAAAATAGAGATTTTAAAAATAATTTTAAAATATTCATGTATCTTTAATTTAATGCTTTAAACATAAAATCTAAATTACTGATATTTGGGTGAAAGAACAATGTGATAATTTTGGTGCCTAACACCTAACTTGTCAGATTTTTTAACTCACATGAATAATAACAGCTATGGCTTCACCTCTTAGTTCAGAAAGTCACTACACTACTCACTTTCTGGTTATCCATTTAACACTGCAAAAGCCACATCTTACAGAAAATTTTCATCACTTCCTTTTCATACCAAGTGGAATCATGAAAAGGAGATGAAAACAACACACACTTGTTTAACCTTTAAGGCCTTAATCAAAATGGTTTATATACAATACTCCAACATCAGAACGGAATAAAAGGAGCTGAACTACATTACTCATATTGCCTGGATTTATGAGTGTATGAATAATAATTGAATTGAGGAAAATGACATAATTAATTAATTAAGCCTAACGAAAGTGAAGTTACAAATAAAAGAAAAAGTTTAAAATGATAAATAGTAGTAATACATTTGTAGATACAAAAGTTGTAAGACTGAAAAGGGGTATAAATAAAAAGTACTTGTGAAATGCATATTGAAAACCAAGGTCATATGAAGTAAATCTGTCATCGCTTTACAAAATCAGTTTGATGAGTCTGGAAGAAATGTGAAGAATAAAGACAGACATTTGTTTGTGAATATTAGTGATATATTGATTTTATCTTATGATCTTATAAGATCATAAGATAAAATCAATATATCACTAATATTCACAAACAAATAGCAAAAGCCAACTAGATCAAGATTGCATTAAAAACTACCCCTTTTCTATATATTTCTTACTTAGAAACACTAAAGACTTCATTTATAACAAATACCTTCTTAGATGTACTCCATTTCTGTAGGATAAAAGATTTGGCAAAAAATATGAATACATTGGAACAACAGCACACTTGTTTAATCTCTGTATCAAAGAAAATGAGAATATCAGTAATTTGGCATTTATTAATTATGATAATCGTCAATTCTACTTCTTTCAATAATGATTTTCCTAGTTCTCAGGAAATAGTACTAGTGATAAAAATACTGGAGGTGGTGTTGTATTTCTCACAATTACAGTAGTGCTGTGTCAATAACCAATATATTAAACCAAAAATAATAAATGTTTACAATATTGATATCCCTATTCTAGATCAGTGTTTCCCAACCTGTGATATGAATATCTCGAGTGTTCTATGAAGCGTGCTTTCAAGGAGTATGCAGAAAGAAATTATAATGGCTGTCAATTTTAATTTTAAATCTTTTTTTTTTTTTTTATACTTAAGCAATTCAAAATTTTCTACACTCAAGTCTTTAAAAACTGCTAATTTAAATTTTTATTATATACTGTATAAAGGGTGTTCATAGAAGTATCCGTTTTGATGAAAAATGAAATTGTTGAATGAACTACCATCACAAAAAGCAAAAAACCAGCAAAAATTGTAAAAAAAGTTATGGTTTCGTGACAGTAGTTTGCTAAAAACTGATTAAATTTAACTAGTCACCTTTGTTTCAACAATTTTAAATAATGTTTTATGAAAGAAAAGAATGTTTACCATGTAAATCAACACAATTCGATGTGATCACCTTGCATCTCAAAGTGCTGTTTTCAATGTTCTGTTGTAGCTTAAAAAATATTTAGATGTTGTAATACTGTCAACTGTTATTTGGATATGGTGTTTAATGTCTTGGAAATTAACTTTCATTTGATAAAACTTTGAACTTGATAAATCTCCAAGCAAAGAAATTAAGGGGACTCAGATCAAGTGATTTTACTGCCCATGGTCTTTGCAATCCCCTCTCAATCCACTTTCCAGAAAAGATTATTCATTCAGACACAAGTATCCCTTGATTAATGTGATTAATTAATCTCTTAATGCCACTATGTATATCAATTATGTTAATCAAATACAGTGGTACCTTGGTACTCAACCAAACAATTACTACCCACTAGAACAAATTTTCAGCTAATAACAAATATTTTTATTTTGTCATTTGTAAAAAAATGTTTTTTATGATAAAAATGAGTAACTAATTTAAAAATAAAATGAAATCTTAAAACTGTCTATCTGTCAGACAAATTTATACTTGATCCAGTTTGTTTTTTTTCACTTAGTGTATCACTGACATGATGATTGTATTCTGCATGCATTAAGATTTTTTGCAAGTTTCAGTTATTATTCACTTATCCAAACAATTTTTCATGTGTTTCCAGCACTCGCCTAATACTTTGAACAAGTGTTTTTGGTCTGATTTACAGGCTTATCTCAGGTTAGAAGTCGTACAAGTTATTTGTGAATTTTTAACAATATCTTTCTAAAATTTCTCTACAAAAGCTTTTGGGCACTTGTATGCTTTGTATTTTTTAGTTCAAAATTTCCCAAATGAAACTTTCAAAGCCACATTTGACATGTCCAACATTTAGGAGTACCTAAAATAAAACTACTCCAGAAACTGGGCTATACTATATTGTAAAAAAATTCACTATCTTTATATTCACCAGCTGATTTTTGGAAAAATCAGCTGGTGAATGTTTGAAAAAACTTAAAATGATGTGTAGATGTGTTTGAATGTTTGAAAAAACTTAAAATGATGTGTAGATGTGTTTGAATGTTTGAAAAAACTTAAAATGATGAGATGACAGCCACATCTACAGGCAATGTTTGATGAGCAAAAATATTAACACATACTTATTCATACAATTTTTAGGATTTTTTCAAATATTCAAACTCAATTACCTCAAAAATGTGGTTCTGAGGATTAGCACTATATCCCTGAAGGCTTCAAATATAAATAAATTTGAATACATCTACAACTAAGTAAATGAATGCACAATAATCATTAAACTGTTAAAAATTCAAGTGTGAAGGAATACCAATTAGTTTGAGATTAGGCTAACTTTTTAATTCTGTCCTACAATTAATAACTATCAATCAGTTGTCCTAATGAGGTTGACATGCCAGAAGTAATGAAAAATATAAAGAAATATGTAGTAATTATTAAAATATACAAAAATATGTTGCAAGAATTGATGCAATTCACTACAGAAATTGACAGGAAAGTCAAATATTCATTTCATACATATCGGCAAGAAAAATACATAATAATATATAAGTCCAGGTCTAGTAATATAAATTGGAGGACTGAATTAGGTTAACTATGAGAACAGTAATTATTTCAAATGTAGTTGTAACTTATAAATACAACCAATAAATGATTTTGGATAATTTAGAAAATGCATTTCTCTCTTGTTGCAAGATGATAAACCCTGGGGAGAATGTAAATTTTTAAAATAAACCTTCTAAGGTTTGAGGAAATTACATATATATCAATATAATTTTTTAAGTTTTATTTGTATACCACTGTGCAAAGTTTTAATGTGTAATTCACTTATTAGTTCCAAGCAAATCTCCTCTTCAAAGAGATCGTATTGTCAAAACTGGTGGAAATGGAAAAGATCAACAACTATCTGCTGTCCGAAGAAATACTGAGAGTACTGGAAGTACTCATAGGACTAATCATGATCGGAGTCATTCAGAGGTAATTTATTTTATTTATGTGTTTTTTTAAACTTTACATTATTTATTAAAATTATGACACTTACGTGTTGCGGCGTTATTGACAGCGATTTGTTAAATTTCAGATATGTTCGCTAGTACTTTCAACAGTTTACGACTGTCGTCTTCAGGCGAAATCGAATACCTTTGTTTTCGAATTGATAGCTTTTAACGGACTTTTCAAATTACGTAATGCACGAGATTGGAATGTAGAACAAATTAATAAAATTGAATTAATAAATATTTTTTTAACTTGCTGTAATAACTTGAACTCCCCAAATCATATAAATATTGATTGATGGTGCCGTATAAGGTGACAGACATTCTCACCTTGAATGAAAAATCGGGGGTTTATATAATTCCATTAAAACATACAACATCAGGGGAGGAAATTATGTATATTGGAGCTACCAGCAGAATGATGCGGTCTCGTATCTTTGAACATCAAGAAGATATTAGAAACAACAGACCAGCTACAGAATTAGCGAAAAAGGTTCTAGACCAAAATTATCTTCCACTTTGGAACAACATTAAATTACTTAAGCATTGCAATGATCGTAGACAAATATTTATATGGGAAAACCTGTACATATCTGCTGTTTTGCCGTGCAACGCGCCGACGTTGGAAATACCACAGCTATGGATAACTTTATTTAAACAATCCAAGTTATAATTTTGTGATCTAATTTTATTCTACCACCATATACGGCACCATCAATCAATATTTATATGATTTGGGGAGTTCAAGTTATTACAGCAAGTTACTTTAAAAAAATATTTATTAATTCAATTTTATTAATTTGTTCTACATTCCGATCTCGTGCATTACGTAATTTGAAAAGTCCGTTAAAAGCTATCAATTCGAAAACAAAGGTATTCGATTTCGCCTGAAGACGACAGTCGTAAACTGTTGAAAGTACTAGCGAACATATCTGAAATTTAACAAATCGCTGTCAATAACGCCGCAACACGTAAGTGTCATAATTTTAATTTCTAAAGGCTGGCGTGAAGTGAACTATATTTTCATTTACATTATTTAATTTTAAGCAATGAAAAGTTATTGAAATTGACATTAATTTGGAATTAATATATCTTAAATTAATTGTAAAATGAAATTTTATAGCTTTTTTCAATGAAAGCTTGGATACTAACTTCGATCAGCTGTTAGTTTTAAATAGGTTTCATAAGTCATTACTTCAAATTTGCTAACTAGAAATAGATTTTACTATCTTTGAGATTTGATAAAAATATACATATTTAATAATATATTATCATCTATAGAAAAAATAACTGTATTTTAAATTGATGAAAAATATCATGCTTCAAAACGATTTATATTTTAAAATAAATTAATAATAAATTTAAAATAAATTATTAAATATAGGTATTTAATAAGAACATTTATTAAGATCTTTTAAAATTTGAAATAGAGTACAAACAGATTTTTATCATTTGGCTTAGCTCTATACTTGCCTGCAAACAAGAAATGATAATGGAAAGTAAGACATTAAATAATTGAAGCAGTTAATATATTTTCAAAAATATTTGACTGTTAGCATATTTTAAATTCAGAAAATCCACACAAAGTTTATAAAGAGAGAACTTTTTCTGAATTAAATGTATTTTAGAGTTGTTTTACCCAATCTTTAATGAACAACCTCATATTATACAGGCAGAATCTGCAGGATAATGAGAGAACATCAAACTGATCTTAAAAATTAAGATTCAGTATCAGCTTTGGCAGAGAAAAAGTTTTTCCAAATTAAATGGGATAAAATGTTCTTGATATTAATAAAGACCAGTGCAAACTAGTCAATATCAAAGCACACTGGCCTCCTTAGATGTAAAAAAAAAATTGCCTGAAATTAAGCAGGCAGTTGTAGATTGTCTGCTGATGGACTCAAGATCAGTCTTTTTAATTAAAAGCATATTCAACTTGTTGGATATTTTTGTTCTATGAAATTATTCATAATTTTCTGTTCTTATAGATGATGAATCCAATTTATGTCAGATTCTTATTTTCTTTTTCTCTTAATGATTAAACTATAAATTATTATCAATAAGGAATATATAGTCCAAGCTAAAGGCAGAAGATTCAGTATAAGTCAGTCATTTTGTAAACAAAATACTACATGAAAATTAAAAGATGGTAGTTTATAAAGTGATGTACAAAATACTCATTGTTTCCAACATACACTACCGACTTTTTGCCAAGAAATCACGCAATCCCTGGTAATTATTACCAGTAGTTGAAAGCAAGCAGTCGCATGATTATAAAAGCTAATTTCTGTCTATGTGTCAGAGCAATCACATTGACTAGTTTGCACTGGACTAAAAAGAAAAAATTATGAACTAGAATTGCTGAAGAGCTTATAATTGCCACATTTCAGGATCTAATTTTAAATAAACTAAAAGATTACCGTATTTTACGGACTATAAGACGCACTTTTTCTTTGAAAGATTGCCTCCAAAATTCAGGTGCGTCTTATATAAAAATTAATTTTTATATTAATATAAAATTAATATAAAAATGTCCGGTGTTTGATTTAAAATTGCCGCGTCTTAAAAATGGCCATATATTTGATGCTGTGGGAAACCTCTCTCTATCTGGCAACATTGAATTCAACTGGCAGCAGCAGTGCACCAATGCAACGAACATGAGTTGCGGGGTGTCGGGATAGAATCATCTGGACGTAGGATTCTCGCACTTTTTCTCTTTTCAAACGAGCAACGGTTGTCACCATAGAAACTTGGATCACAAGACAATTGGTAGTTCTGAATCCACGACCGCGGATTGGCCAGCGACCATCGTACGATCAGCGGTTGTCCGATAGCGCTACTAAGCATTGATTGGTGGATCAGCATTTGCTTCAATCTGTATAAAAGGATTGAATTTAGGTGGTAAAAAATGGTAAAAATGTTATTTTTTTTAAAAAATACTTAAAAATTAAGGTGTCTTAATAGTCTGTAAAATACAGCATATGCTTGACCCATGGGTTTTGTTACCAGATAAAAATTAAGACCATTGTCTATTGCCATTAATAAACTAATAATTAAAACAGAAAATCACACAATACTTTCAACATTTATAG
Organism: Centruroides sculpturatus; assembly: GCF_000671375.1. NCBI lineage: Eukaryota > Metazoa > Arthropoda > Arachnida > Scorpiones > Buthidae > Centruroides > Centruroides sculpturatus. Next base: position 263,081 of record NW_019385256.1, read on the forward strand.
AATGTCATCTTCATGCAAAAAGAAATGAATTTTGGAACATTGATAAAATTGGAACATACTTGTTAAATTTAAATGATACTTATCAATTACACATGAAATCCCACATCAGATGGAAAGAAAATTATTCACACAGGGAGTTTTCTTAATATTGAATAGCAAAATGGGTTTTGTTAATATTTCAATAAGATTGTAATTTTGCTTTTAAGATTGTCTTTGTTTAGAAATGTTTCACATTATGTTTCATTTAATATATGATACAAATAAATGAATCTTCCAGGATAAAGAGAAGAGAATTCAAGTGGGTGATTGGTCAGAACACATTAGTTCATCTGGAAAAAAATACTATTACAATTGTAAAACAGAAGTTTCTCAGTGGGAAAAGCCAAAAGAGTGGATTGATTGGGAGAAGTAAGTGTTTTGGTTTTACTTTGATCTTTGTGATTAAACTTAAATTTAATATTTTAAAATAATTTTATATTTGATAATTTATTAAAATTATCAAAAACAATAAAATTTTGGTGTGGATCACATTCATTAAATATATTTATAGAATTAATATTTAATAAAATATCTTAACATTTAATTCTGTTAATTATATAGTTTACTTAAAGATTATATAATAACTAGGGGCAAAACTCCAGGTTGCCTACAGCAGCTCATCTCCCTATTCTTTTTACCACTTGTTCCCAGTATAGACTATTCATAACAGAAATTTTGATATGTATCATATTTTAATGGGTGATTGGCATGCCGCATATAAACGGGGAGACTGGAATGCCCAAAATTTCAGGGTTACCGGCTTGCCAGTTTAACTGCAACTAAAATATAAAATTAATCAGATATGACAAAACTAGTTGTTAAATAAATGTTAAAGAAAACATTCTTCAGAGTACAATAAAATAACAATATTATAACTTTACTGACTTAAAATCAGGAAGAGAATCTTCTTTTACAGGACAAAACAACTAGCAACTTATTTACATTAGTAGTAGTAATAGTAGTAGAAGTAGTCAGTCAGTGTGAGCTACACAGATCATCTACCCTGACCTCAAAAATAACACCTTCCTCTCAAATTTCACACAAAGTGGGTGTTAATCAATGCAAGTTGAGATAATTTGCAGGGAGTTTCTTAAATTTAATATGTTTATTTTTGCATTTTTGAATTCAATTACAATTAAATAAACATAAAAAAGCACTTTTGGGATTCCATGGAGTATTTTACATTGTTGGAAAGAAGATAAAATGAAGAAATTAAATGTATAATTATAGTTTTTGATGTAATGCTGACAGTTTCAGTTTTAGAATAAAAACTTGTTTATTTTTACATGATGTAACTCTCATTTTTTAATATGTTCTCTAAAGAGGGCTACATAACCTAACTTAAACCAACATGTGGTTTTTACCTATGGAGATATAGGATTTTCTGGTCTTCCTCTGATAGACCAACATGCTAGACAATTTGCAAAAATATAGTATATCTTCATATGTCCAATTCCAAATGAAGATTCCATGATTTAAACTAAGTTCAGGGTCATTTTGAAATGAACCTCTACACTCAAATTAATTGGGCAAAACTGTTTGTATTCAAATTACGTAAAAGAACTTTTGTATTTAATTTTGATGGAGAAAATCTGAAAGATCTGTGTGGAACAACCTTCAGATTTAATAACAAATTTTGATAGTGTACCTCAATCCATAAGGTCCATTCTGCACCTCAAAAAAAAAAATCTTTTGCTTTATTTATTTTTTAATTGGTTGAACATTACAATCTTTTTGAACATCCCACAGAAAAATGTTCCAATTCCATAGATACATGGTTTGCTTCACATGCTTATCCCATGGGCTTGGCCTTGGCCCACTTGTTCCCAATATAGACTATTTATAAGAAAAATTTCATATAATTCAACTTCTGTGAGGGGCCAACTTCCACTCCATTCTCTTTTGCTCTACCTCCCACAGAATGGACAGCTCAACTCCACATTTGCTTTGCTCATTTGTTCAAAAATTTTGTGATGATTTATTGATTTTCAATGTCAACATTCTATTTCCTTCCCTGCAACAGAAAGTGTTGTGACAATTTTAAGCTAAATATTTTATATAAGTTATACATTCTTCTAAATGTTCTATATATATTTACAGTGGTACCTCAGGTTACGAACGCCCCAGCATATGAAATTTTCAGGATACGACATGAAATTCGAACATATTTTTACTCCACGATACGAACAAAAACTCACCATACGACGTTACATTAGTTCGCATTTTTCATTTGTTTTTCTTATTACTGTTATTTTTTTTAATGTATTACTTGGCTTTAATTTGAGTATGTTTTTCGCGTTGGAACGAATTATTTGGTTTTACGTGTAATCGTATGGGAAAAGATGATCCACCTTACGACATTTTCATGATACGATCTCAGTTTCGGAACGGATTAATTTCGTATCCTGAGGTACCACTGTAT
>NW_019385256.1:266802-320285 GCF_000671375.1 Centruroides sculpturatus
TACAGTAGAGCGTCGTTTATCCGAAGGTCGGTTATCCGAAACGTCGGTTATCCGAAGGAATTCCAGTCAACAAATTTAAATTTTTGCCAGTGCTGTGGCGCTGTAATCTTTGGCTATGTCTTCGGCTACTCAAATATTTTACGTTTTTGATACTAAATTAACTTCTGAAGTATAATTTTTTATTGTTTTTATATTTTTCAATATATTTATTTTGTTAGTACAAAATAAAGAAATAATTTTTAACGATACAATAGTCTTCGTTAGGCTTAACATCGACGAAAATTCAACGCGAAGCGACACGAAACGGAGAAAAATGTCAAGATGGGATAAATTAATATATTTTTTCGTACATAATCGGTTATTCGAAACATCGATCTTCCGAACAACACCAGTCCCCAATTGATTCGGATAATCGATGCTCTACTGTAAATTATAAACAAAAAATTCATTAATATTAGACAGAACTTCATATATGTAGTTACTCTATCAGTTAACATTTTTTCTTCTTCTTTTGCAAGAATTAAATAAAATTTGTAATGTGATTTAATTTGATTTAGTACCAATCTATTATAAATTTTTGATTTTTGATTAAATTCAATCATTCTCTATTTTCTATAATTATATACATGTAAGTTTTTCCAATATCAAAATGTTAACATTACTAAAAAAAAGCTTCATTTTAAACAGCAACAATAAAGAATTATTTAAAATTTTTTACATCTAAAATACATTGTTTATTCAAACATTTAAATTCATGTCAATTTTCAACATCTTGTTAATATTTTGGATTAAGTTTTAGAATGTAGCAAGTCTAATGCTTTTCAAATGCTTCATTATATTTAAATGTTTCTGTATCATTGTTTTGATAACCTTTTCTTTTTTGCTAGTGAGTATTGCATTTGTTTTTATCTTCAGTAATCATTTGTGAGGTAAGGAGAGTCATAATCTTACACTGAAGACATTGAAAAACTAAAATACTCAGTTGCATTGGTTTCAGTAAATCAGACTTTGCAAATTTAGTTTTCAGAAAACAATTTATTCTAAAAGTTTTGCTTAATTCCATAATTTTGCTTTTTCTTTCCTCAAAAAGCTTGTCTGGTAATGTGGAGACTTGCAGGTTTCTGTGTTTTAATTTATGGAAGATTTTTACTAACAATTAAAAAATTAATAAAAATTGCTATATTTAAATAATTAATGAGAAAAAAACACTAATGATGAATCAATGAATTAAGTGTTTTTAATTTCACATTGATTGATTAATGTTTTTTATGTAAGAGACATTTCATTGTTTATTTCATTATCAATAATGGTTTTATATAATTATATTTTTATACAGATAAATATGCAAGTTTTGATATGCATTGACAGTAAAGAAATTTTTTTTAAATTTATTTATTAATATTAAACACAGTATGGTTCCAAATTGACTAATTGTATTTTTTTCATTCATTTTATTGAATATTTTAGTTTTTTAGTATTCATATATTGTAACAACTAGATCAATATGAAATATTTGATTATACTCAGTTTAAAGTTCAATTTTAAATTGTAAAATACTATTTAAAAAATTTCTTTTTGATGTGGAAATAAAAACAATCTTTCTAATATTTTAATAATTTTTCATTAATTATTTAAAATTTAAATAAATTCCAGAATTTAAAGTTTGTATTGGATAATCAGGTTTCTGCTCTATTAGCAAAATATTAGTCAGTTTTAAAATAGATAAAACAGAAGTGGTTTTTATAATATAAAACAAAATCCATTATTAATTAAACCCAACCAACAACATACATACTAGCCAATGTTTATTCAGTAGTTAAAACTCCAGTATGCATTTTGCCAACAAAACAATATTATTCTCTTTGTTAGTTTTAACTTACAATCTACTGTTGGTAGATGCACTATTAATAACCACAGTATAATTATCTTTACGGTGCAGTAAAATTTTTTATTTCTTGAACATTTTTAGTTTTAATTGACCTTCCATGGAAAATTTATAATTCAAAAACATATATATAGATATATTAATTCAAAAATGAACAAAAACATTTTATATATACATTTTATACAAAAACCTTTTATATTTTATACAAAAATCTTTTATATATATATATAAAAGGTTTTTGTTCATTATTTGAATTATAAATTTCCTGAGGAGGGTTGATTTAAGAATTTAAGAGGATTGAAAATGTTTGAGAAATAAACTTTTTTACACTCTTTTCAACTGATACATAACACCATTAAAATCATTATTTCTGCCATCTCCCTTCTTTACAGTGTTGTATGAAACATGATCTACAACCTAAAATTAATAACATAGATATAAATGATACTTACAGTTTTTCAAAAATTACATTAATTTTTTATAATTATCGTCACTGATATTGGCAACCAATCTTGATAACACAATTTCCATTAGAGTATCCTTTTATTGCTGCTGTCCCCTTCCATTAAGCATATTCATTATAATGACATACTAAAATTACAGTCCACTATTCAGTATCTATTACCTTATTCCTACACTTTTCTCCCACATTTCAGCATTACAACCTACTAAAACAGATTGTTTACATACTGTATGTGAATATTTAAACATCCATTATTATTTTATTTAATTAATAAATGCTGTTAAATTGGAATAATAAAACAATATAGTATCTTTTTATTTTTTTTTTAATTGAAAAATTTCTTCCTCTTTCTAGTATCAGAAAAACATTCCACAACAAGTACAGATCGATCATCTCATGCTTATCAGCATCAGCAGCAGCAGCAGCAGCAGCAACAACAACAAACAGCTAAAATTCATAATGAACATGCCCATCCAACTTCTATTACAAATAAAGTTATTACTTCGTCAGTTAGAAGTACAGACCTCGCAGAAAAAGTTGAACTTCATCCTGTTTTGGGAGAAAAATGTGATCGATTTAAGAGAACGGAGAGTAGACGGGGAAGTGAAGGTAAATTTATAATTTTAAATATTGAACTGATATTGAGAAATTCATTATTAAATAAGATTTGTACAACTGATTTGCCACTGATTAAGACATTGAATTATCATTAGAAGTATTTGTAAAAAAAAATTATAGCTCAGAAATATAAATGAAAGGATGTGGGGTTTTTTTTATCATGTTTTGGGCTACAAATAGGATATTGTATTCTTAGATTTGATGCATCAATTGATTAATAATATTAGATATTTAAATTTGTTAATAGTCAAATAAGTTTGGCACTTAGATGGGCATTATTAAAATTAATGAAAATATGACATTTTCAATCATTTGAAATTTTTAAAATATTTTTATCATCAAAAAGTAAAATTTGACAGAAATGATGATTCATATTTAACAATAATAATTTTTTCATTTATCAATTGTTCATTGATAGATTGTATATTATGAAAGAGTTGGTTATATTCAACTATATGCACTACATGCATCTGCTGTTTATTAGTTCATATTTTGATTTTATTCAGAATAAGATTATTATATAATTAAGAATTTACTTTCTGCTGATGGTTTTTAGTTTAATTCAGTTTCTCTTTTAAATTTATAAAGTATGTTTCATATTAGACATTTTACTTCATTACACATGGTTACTTTCTACTTTATGTTTAACTTCATAATGTTTACAGCTATTACTGTAAATTTGCATTATCAATTTAATTAATGGTTGTTTTTCAAATAACTTTTGAATTTAATAATTGTTTGTTTTCACTAGATAAGTGTTTAGTTAGTAGCGAATTTAACAATGATGATAAAATAAATCTTTAATGATTGTAATTCTATCAACCCTATAACCATCTAATGCAGTAAAAATTTCTTCATTTAAATGATTTCAATCATCTTAAACAATCTTCAGGAAATTACTTTCTAAAAGAACAAAAGCCTAACAGTTTATATAGAAGGTATTGATATTTGACTATGGAACACATTTGATGGAACAAATTTTGGTTTTGAAAGCTCATATCAATTATAAATAAATAAATGTATATGTGTATATATTATATTTAAATTGTTATTCAGTACTGCTATGCAGCAACTCTTTCCATGCTCCCAATATTATGTTAACATTCTTGAAATTAATTTCCTGCTCCTTCAGCATAGCTTTTTAAATGTGTGAAGCTTCTGTGTTTTTTATTTATTGTCTTCTCTGCACCCTCCATACTATTTTAGCATGGTTCCATAGAACAGAAACTGATTGGTGGTCAACCAGTAATATATGTTGCTAATGCAGTACTGATCTCATTTTTATGTTTCTTATTTCTCACTGCTACTGACCTCAAAGTAGCCTGTACATAACATAAATCATTTACTCTCCTAATGTGAATTATGGGGATTTTGTATACTCCTGGAACACAGAATGAATCAATCAGCTCTTTGTCATTACAAAGAATCTGTATATGGTAAGATTTCTTTTGAAGATTATCTTTCTCCCTGTAACTCTACTTATCATTTTTGTATATATTAAAGAGGTATGTTATATTATACCACTGTGTGTTCTGTTCTTGTGTCTGCTGTTATCTCTTTCTTCTCCTCTCTCAAACACTTCCTGATTAGATAATCTATATTCTTATGTTTATCAAGGTTTTGATCATAATCAGTGTCTCAAGGTTTTGATATAACCCTTTTCTTATTTCTGTCTTTCATATTTACACAGTACATGTGGGCTCTTATCATAGCTCTGAAAGCTGCCATCTTGTAGTTCATTGGGTCATGGGATGCTCATGGTATGAATAGAAGATTATATATTGGTTTCCTATAGATATTTGTAGTAATTGCCATGCTTTGAGCAGAAGATCAATGTCTAGAAAGTGTGCAGCTGTATCACTTTCTTGTTCCAACTCTATTTTTAATCCATATGGGTTCATATTGATTTGTTGATGATGCTTTCTACATTAGGCTGTCTTCTCCATATTAATAACATGTCATCTATATACCTGGAATAAAGTATGATGTTTTTGTCATATTTGTGTAAGATGCCGCTTTCTAACATCCTTGGAACCATTTCACAGAGCATTCTTGAAAATGGATTTTCCATAGGGACAGCACCAGTCTGTGTGTACAAAGCTCCGTTGACATAAAAGAATTTTAGGGTTGATAATTGTAAAAGTGCAGTTTCTCTGGGAGTAATAAGACGACTGTAATCATAAAATGTTTAACATCAGTTTATTTGTGTCATCATAAATCTCAAATAATGGGAAATTATATTAATATTTCTTTTCAAATTGAATTTTTAAATATCATTTAGAGATATTTGCATATTATTTAAGAAAAAAAAAATTATTTTTTGTTTTAATAGACACCATACAACAACTTGAATGCAATAAAAAGTTGTTGCAACACTTACTATCGGCAATGGCAACAAATTGATTGGATTTTTTTTATCCGCCTCATGATTTGCATGGTCTGTCAAAACCCAATGACAATCAGTGAAACATGAGATAATTTACAGCAAGTTGAAATTTGATATGTTTATTTTTTGTTTTTTTTTGCATCAAATTACATAAAAATAAATATTAAAAATGCAATTTCGTCAATACACAAGGAATTTATATTATTAGATAGAAAACAAAGTGCAGAATTTAATAGAGATATTGTAGTTTTTTTATGCGATAGATAAACTTTAATAATTTTATAATAAAAACACAGGTCTGAGAAACCCTTGCAACAGGCAAGGGCAAAAAGTCTAGCAACTCACCTTTTAAAATAAAACAAATTTCTTTCCAGTGAAATAACTGGGAGAAAATTTGGCTTTTAGCATTTGATTTATGATGAAGTTAGTTACAAGAACTGATTATTACTTAATTTCAAAAAAGTAAAAATAAAATTTGAAATACTTTTATATTTTTATTGTACTGCATTAGATAGTACAATGGAACCTGGTTAAGTTGAATCAATTGGGGAAAATTTCAGACTTAGAGTTAAAAATTTTCAAGTTATGGAGGTTTAGCTAGAAATCAAGATTTTGTTTATTGGTTTATTGGTGATCTGTAATAAACTATCCATATGATATTTCTGTGGGTCTTATGCAGAATCATTGCATCAGTATAATGCTCTGTTGTCCAGAAACTCAAACACATAACCAAATGGTTAAATAAGATATCAAGAAAATCTTTCCTGAATTTTTTGATCTGTTTACTTCTAAGTGTTAAGTCTTACTTTCTAAGTGTTTAGTAAGGATTTTCTAATTGCAATATATTTTTTGCCTAGAATAAATCTTTTTTACTTTTTATCACAAAAATCCAGTCTTTATGATTGTTATATTTTTAAAATGAATTTCTCAAAAATTTATTTATTTATTATGTTAGCTAGTCTGAGAAATCCATCAGTAAACAAAAAGATTATCCAAGAAGATAGGTTTGAATGCCATTTACAGTATGTAGATCACAAATGCTGTATACTGTTTGGAAGCCATCATTCCCTACACATCATCACAGGAAACAACATTTATTTTTAGTCATACATGACTTCTGTGCTTTATAGAAAGTTTCTGATTAGTTTTTCCTAGATGAATGTTAACTATTCTATTTTTAAATTAAAATTCTGGGAAGCTTATGAAAATACTGTTTCAAAATCCCTTGTTCGAGTTAACCAGTTTGATTTAACATGTAAATCTCTATTCTGGATGATCAAGGAAAGAAAATGACTTTAAATAAATGCAAGTTTGAGTTATCCCAGTTCAAGTTAATCAGGTTCCAGTGTATTTGTATTAAGTTGCATAAAATATTTATGTATAAACTTATTTAAAACAATCCATAATTATAAAATGTAGAATGTGTAAAACTTCTGAAAAAAGGTTTATATAGATTATATATATTAATATATTTTGTTCAAAATGATTTTAGCTTCCCAAACACATGACATGGATATATCACCAGGGAGTGGTGATACTCCAACAAGTAATTTACCAGAAGTTTATCAACCAGTGACTGTTTCTCATTCATCACATCTACCTAATCAAACAACTCCTCAAATTTCTCAAACTCAATTATTATCTCCATCACAAGTTACACTAGCAAATCTTCCAAGATTAATATCTCAGCTTGCAGGAACCAAAGGTCTACCAAATCTATCTGAATTATCACCTCAAGATGGTGAGTGTAAATTTTTTTTAAAGTTATTACTAATAATCATAATATCAGTTATCATCATGAACTAGTTAACATATTTATATTGACTATTAAACTAATCTGAATAAATTTATTTGTATCAAATTCTATATTTTGTGGTATTATTGACTAGAATTATAGATTAAAACAAAATAAAAAATATGTAAAAAGACTAAAATGTCTTCACTTTTGCCATGTCTGATCACCAGGAATAAGTCTTCCATGAAAGATAACCTTTCTTTAGAGGCTACATCTCTGCAAAAAACATGCAAAACAGTCTAAAAGTTCTCCAGTGATAAGCCCAAAACAATTAAAAATGCAATATTTTTTATGTATTTTTTTTATTAATGTGTAAATTTGTCAGCCTATATTTTAAAAAGAAATATTAAATTAAAATATTTATTATAGTTACATAATCAAAATATATTTTTTGTAACTGTTTGTCTTTTTTAATTCTCCTGTTGAATAACGATGTCAGATTTGTTTCATTTATAAAAAAAAATATATCAATCATTTTTTTAAGAAGTTGGTTTATTACTTGATAAAATATTTCTGCAAGATTAAAATTAAATCTGAAAAGTGTTACTGTTTTACATTTGATAAATATAATAATAAAAGGTAATAAGAAGCATAGAAATTATTAGATACAATATTTATTCTGATATATATCATGAAATCATAAATAATTATTACATTATAAAAATTTTTAAATTAAAATGCATAAGAAATGAGTGAAGTAAGAAGTGTTTAAAATTGAAAGGGACATTTCAACAAAAAGAATTATAGGTTAATTATAATAATAATATAAGTGAAACATTTGCATTTTGAATTACAATAATTTCATATTAAAGTTAAAATGATAAAATCATTTTAACTTCAATAAATTATCACCTTTTTAAATATTCCAGCAAATATTAATATTTCTAATTCAAGTACAAGTTAATATTTTTATTAATTTCAATATGAAATTTGCAGATAATTTTTAATTATAATTATTTTTAATTTTAAACAAGTAAAACGGCAAGGCCATTTTTGGGGCAAAACTATGTCTCAGAGACTCACTACTAAGCAGGATCACTTCAACACTCATGGCAGGTCTCATTCTTGTTCTCCAATCTTCTTTGGTATCGCTGGTTTTGAGTGTGATTGGTCGAACTTTGCTGGCCATGACCACAAGACATTTTTGGTGAAATTAACCTATCCAATGTTGAAATTCCTCAACGTTGCTTGTCGCCCCGGGTTGAATTTTTATTGATGCCTAACGAAAATTTCCCATTTTTGAAAAAAATAATTGTGGCTATTGTATTGTCTGAAATTAGTTTTTATTTTGCATGAACAAAATAAATATATTAATAAATGTGAAAACAAATTAAAACTAACTTCCAAAATATAATTTTTATATAAAATTATAATGACTAGTGCCATCTAGTTTCAAAAATGTTCCGATGCTGAAATGAGATATCTCAGGTCAGCCGGTCAAGGTGAGCAGGTTTCAACCAGAGAGATGTTGGGAATAACACGAGACAGGTAAACAGATTTTTTTCAAAGATTTGTTTATCAAAATTTGATTTCGCAGCATTTACATTTCCAACTTTCCAGCGAGCAATGCATGCACAAATCTCACACTAGCGACTGTTTGTAGAGTGTTTCCATTTTGTACTTTATTTTGATTTGGTTCTTGAGTATCTACAAGTCTGGTTTTTTGTGTGCATGATTTGGGCACCAAATACTGTGCCAAATTGCAACTCCTGACATGTACTGTACTTCTTCATACTACTAAGGCAAGGTTTGGCAAACTTTTTTGATTGTCGACCCCCTACAAGTTTTCGAAACCTCACATCAACCACCACCAAAAAGTTTGTGTTACAAGTAAAACAAAGTACAGTAAACTCCCGATTATCCAGGCTAATGGTGGGGAGAGGTGGCACGAATAATCCAGAAACACGGATAATCCAAACTATAATTATTTATTTCTAAAATAAACATGTAGATTCACCTTTTTCAAATTTTTCAATTAACGTTAGTTTTTGTTTTATAGTAAGTACAAATTTCTTTCGATTATTAGGAATTTTAAGGGAACTTATCTGAAAATTTAAAAAAACATCTTATTTTACGAAATTTTACACTAAAAGTATTTGTGGGAGAGTTATATCAAATCTTAAATTGTAATACATATTATAACATGCAACTAAACGAAACTGTGTATAAATGTGCTCACTATCATTTTCTCCTTTGAAAAGAAACGTTTGGCATGAAAGAAGCGGCCTAACTAAAATCAGTCCAGCTGACTTCAGATACCCCCACCACCCGCTTCAAACATCTAAATATGAACACTTGCATACTTAGAGGATGCGTAATCGTGAAAACAAGCAACTATTTAAAAAATACATATACATATAATTATTTTTTTAAAATTAAATTCATGCACGGATAATCTGCACACAGATAATCGGGAGTTTACTGTACTTACTATTTTAATACATTTCTTTTAATTTTGCATTTTTTTCATTTATTGTATATTTGTTAATAATAATTTTAGTAACTGACAATCAGTGAGACGGATAAGCTTGATCCTTAGCTCCCCCCTTATCCTTAGCTTAAGCTTAATAATCAACCCCCCCAGTAATGTTATATCGACCCTAAGGATCGATATAGGTCACTTTGGCGACCCTTGCTGTAAGGTGTCCAGTTGTTACAGCACCACAATTTTATAAACAAGACATAATTATATAATTATTTTTAAATTTATAATAATTATTAATTTTAAAATTAATAAAAATAATAAATTGATCAAATTAATTTTTAAAAATAATTATTTAATAATTATCTGCAAATTAGGTATATAAAAGAGGATGTAAAAATGTTGTTTTTATATAAAAAGATGATTAAAAATTATACCATATAAATCTTTTATATTATATTTATAATTTTTAAGTCTGAAATGGCCATAGGGGGAGGTCGGGTAGTACTGGACACCTAAGCTTCTCCTATATTATAAAAAAAATTTTACAGCTCATTTGGTCCAGATTACATTCCATACAAAACTTCATTGTCTTATAAAAACACCTGTTAAAACTCATTTTTCTAAGATAAAAATATTAATCATTTTTACACTTTTTACACCCATTACATTTTTACCAAGTTTAATTTTGTAGGGTTGTATCGGACATGAGAAAAATCTGCAAGAAGAGAATTACTTTTGGTTTCACAAACAACTTTTTATTATTAGGCAGAGTTATTATTGAGAAATTTTTAAAAGTACAAATTACAGATTGTAAAACTAAGTTAATACATGATAAGAAAGTTGTATAAATGAGAAATTTTTAAAATTATCAGTCTGAAAATTTAATTTGTTTTTGCATTTTGTGATTATTTTTTTGGTAATGCAAACATCACATTCATAAAAATATTTGTTTTTTTCAAGATCAGCACAATTTTACATGAGCCCAACCTTCACAAATCCTACACTGAATCCAGTCTTTTTCAAAGGTTTCACCACAGATGATGCAGTGAGTCTCTTGGTCTTCTCTCTTTTCTTGAACTGATTTAGGCATATTTACTTTCTTTGTTTCTCTTTATGTAGATGAGATTTTCCCCCACAGTTTCTCTTAGTTGCATAGATTCTTTCTTTTTCTTTCTTTCCTTTATTCTGCTGTAGTTTACCCATATTGTCTCGTAAAACAAAAACATTCTTTGAGAATATAATTCTCATTTTAATTCAAATTTAAACTGTTTCTGATATAACTCGTAACACCTTTGTCTCATACAAACTGCAACATTGTTGTCCGATACAACACGCAATATATCGATATAACCCACCCAAAACATAAGTTACCACATATGTATTAGTAAGTTTAAAGAGATTTTCAGCCTACAAGTTAAAGAACAATAAATGTTGTTTTCAACAATAAATAAAAAAACAACTTATTCTCATTTTCAGGCAAGCTAAGACAACCAGAAGTTCATTTTTGTTCATTCAAAACACTATTATAACTATCAAATTTTCTGCCACATGTCAACAACACTACTGATTGACTAAACATGGCAGGAATCTGAACTTTCTTTATTCACCCGACATGCTGGTGTCTTCAAAGGTTATGCCACTTGCAGCAAATGTTAGAAACAATGCTAGCTGCTGTCTGACATTCCCCTATCCATTTTATCAGAATTTTTAGTTATGAGGTACTGTACATTACCTTGGATAATAGGAATTCTGTTGTATTTATGAATGTATAGTAGAGCGTCGATTTTCCGAATCAATTGGGGACTGGGGTTGTCCGGATAACTGATTTACGTACGAAAAAATAGTTTAACGTATCCAATGTCGAAATTTTTCTCCGTTGCTGTCGCTTCGCGTTGAATTTTCGCCTAACGAAGACTATTGAATTGTTAAAAATTATTTTTTTATTTTGTACAAACAAAATAAATATATATAAAAATAATAAAAAATTATACTTCAGATGTTAATTTAGTATCAAAAACGTAAAATATTTGAGTAGCCCAAGACATAGCCAAAGATTGAAGCGCCACAGCACTGGCGAAAATTTAAATTTGCCAACTGGAATTCTTTCGGATGATTGACTTTCGGAAAATCAACACTACTGTATTTTAAATATTTAGTGACTATTTTTCATTGAAAATTTTTTAGCTTATTCTACACTTTAGTAAATGTAGTAGCCTAGTACCCTACAAATATCTCAAATATGCTACTCATAGTTTAATCTTATAATCCCAAAAATCAGCCATATTTTACGAAATAAGAGAAAAAGGGTAGTCCAAGGATAAGGTGACCCTTGAAAATGTGTTACTGTAAAAGTAGAAGCATATTGATCAGATCAGAGTTATTCTTGGCCTACTGTTCTCTGATAGCATGGAAGCACTTTGATCTAAACAAACAAGTTCATACATGTATCACAGTTCAGATAGAATTTTCACTTTGAATTTTGAAGTAACTGAATTCCTTAACATGTAAATCTATATCCCTGGCTGGGACAAAAGTACAGTTATGGACTAATAGGATTTCGAATAAACTAGGAAATTTTCTGTATTCCAAATATGTTATTAGCACAGCACTATTGATTATAATGTATGAATGATTCTCTTTTAAGTAAGTCTTCATTGATTATTCTACAATGATTAGAAATCAAAATATAATTGATTTTTGTCTTCTAATTTGTCAAATATAGTGAAAAACTAGTGCCCAAAAAAAGTCCGAAAAGTTTTTTGAGAAAAAATCGTTTTAGTACACTTTTTCATGCCAAAGTACACCTTTTTGCCAAATATGACCACCTAGAACTACTGACTAAACATCATTGTTTTTTATTGAGATATTCTGGTATTTTTATCTGGAGAAAATCTGGAAATGTCAGATAATTTTAAATCATGAAGATGAGTAGGAACCCTGATTTATCAAACTGAAACTTTACACATAATTTAGACACTCAGGAGTACTGAATGAGCATGTGTTTTAGCCATACACTTTGCAGAATGCTACAGTAGAAGACGTTTATCAGTCAATCTAATAATAATCAAACTATTCAAATATAAAAGAATTGAATTAAATCATAGTAATAGCACATTGCCAAACCTCAGATTTAAGTTAAATATTCATCAAATGTCAAATAGAAGATTTTTATAATCAAGGATTATCAGAAGTTTTATTATATATTATGTTACTTCAATCAGTTATGTATATAGTAATTAATTATGCTAAATTTATTGAAATTTCATATACTTATTTAATTATCATCTAATATCAGGAATTCATTTTTCTATATTCATTCATTATAAATTTTAATAAATATATTTTCAGCACTTAGAACAATTCAGCAAGCTTTACAATTAACAAAGCAAGTAACAAGTTTAGCACAGTCAGGTATGTTGTTTTTTATTTAATGATATTTAAAATTTTAACATTTACATTTTGAAATACAATAAGATTGTTAACCATAAAAAGCTTATTAAATGAAAATGATCATTTTTTGTTAAATCCAAATTGTTTTTCAGATTTCACATAAAATGTCATTAACAATTTTGAAATACCTTGCTCTTAATTAAATTTTGTTTTGTTTAGCAATGATTATGTACATTTGAAGTACTGTTACTATGACTATTTAAATATCGGCAGAATTTTTTTCATCTGAAAAAAAAACATTTATATTGAAAACAATAATAATCTAATTAATTTCATTGATTTCATTATTGTGTTGGTCAGTTTAGTTTACACTAATATAAATGGATCAGCTGTCTAGTAAGAAATCCTCTGTACTGTATTATAAGTAAGATCTAAATTTTAATTGTCTTCTATTTCCTTAAAAATTCATAGTAAAGCATTATTTTCTATTCCTTACCTATGTTGTTTCCATTCTAAATTATACATATCTATGGCAGACATTATTGCTGAACCCATTTTTGTATTTGAGTATCAGGGCAAAACTGTTACCTGAATAATCCTGGGTACTCATTTAAAAGATTGTGTATATAACATGAAAAGTGATAAACAAGTAAACACATATTAAATTAAATTATAGTTTCAATTAAAAGCAGCAAAAAAGTTTGAATGTTTTTTTCTAATGAAAACACGTTTTTAATTAATTAATTAATTAAGTCCCGTTTAGTTCTTCGCCTGAGTTAACTCGGGCAGGTTACATAGCGTTACAGAAAACTCAGTTCTTTCGGCTTCCCAATTTTTTTTTGGATCTTTTGAAATGTTTTTTGTCTCCAAATTTTTTCCCGCACGAAAAAATTTTATCGCGATTTTAATCTACCTTTAATGACGCGTGTTTAACAATTAATTGTTTTTTAATGGGAGTTTGATATCAAATTTCATTCATCGTTCTAAAGTTGTAGTGCACCTATTTTCCTTCGGTAAAGTTATTTAAAGCTACTTTCCGATATCAAAAACGACCTCCAATAGTTTTTTAATTTTTTTAATTAATAGATTTTATTATATATAAGTTTAATTAAGTCGAGGGTCAGAAATCACAATAAAAAACGTAATTTTTTAAAAATATTTAAAAATATATGGCCAGCTAGTATTCACCCTACTATAAACCCATCGCCTCCCGAGACTTCTATGAGAATGTCCCGGAAATCCAACTCCAGCTGTGTTCAAGATCATCCAGCTGTGTAAACAATGACTCATCAGCGTTATATTTCACAGAAAGGCAAGACAAAGGAAAATAAAATTTGAAGCTTTTTCTTCAAAATTAACACATTTCTTTCGTTTTTTATCAATTTTAAGTATTTTTATGTTTAATTATATTAATATCAAAAATTACTGGGAACTAAAGGTTAATCATAAAGCATAGCAATCGTAGCTTTTAAAATTTTTTCAATCTTTAAAGTCTTTGCAAACTAAATTATGGAAATAAAATTTGTTAATTTGAGAAATATCTTATTAGAATTACTGAACTATTTAAATTTGGAGGTGTTTTATTAAATAAAAATAATTCATCCTATTGTTAATCCACAATTAATTTAAACTATATATAACATATATATAAACCTACAGTTAACTATATGACTTTGCTAAGGAGGAAAAACTTTTATTTTATGTATTATTTATTAATAAATTCCCCAAACATTAATAAATTGGAAAAATTGATAAAAAAATTTTTATTATCTCTTACTTTATTCTTTGTTTGACATTTAATTTTTATACAAGATTCCTACACACTGGAAAATCAGGGATTTTCATATTTGGAAAATATCATGGAAAGTCAGGGAATTTGTCAAAAAGTGACAAAAAGTCAAGGAATTTGTCTGCTTAGCTGCCTTGTTGACTTTGTTTGTGGAATATGGTTGACCAAGTGTAGCCATCTGCAGGTAGCAAGAAGTAATGCTGCAACCTTTATTACAAATATAGCAGAATTCATTTTTCTATCAATACAAAAAGTCAAGGAATTTGTCTGCTTAGCTGCCTTGTTGACTTTGTTTGTGGAATATGGTTGGCCAAGTGTAGCCATCTGCAGGCAGCAAGAAGTAATGCTGCAACCTTTATTACAAATATAGCAGAATTCATTTTTCTATCAATACAAAAAGTCAAGGAATTTGTCTGCTTAGCTGCCTTGTTGACTTTGTTTGTGGAATATGGTTGGCCAAGTGTAGCCATCTGCAGGCAGCAAGAAGTAATGCTGCAACCTTTATTACAAATATAGCAGAATTCATTTTTCTATCAAAACATTTTTAGTATTAGAAGACACCACTAGATGTACAAATCTGTCTTTTATAAAATTTTTGTGTCTTTCTTATGTGCATAACTGCTTTCCTAATCAGAAATGATTGAAACCATTTTCCAAAAACACTGAAAATTTTTCTGGGCATTTAGTGCTGAACCTTGCACAATTGCATATAATGAATTAATTTTAATTTTATTCATGTAATAAGTGTTACTTATTGTTCTATTGTATTGTAAGAATATATTTTAAAATGACTCAAAATCAGAACTTTAAATCACATCAAATTGTTTAATTTTTTTAAAAATTTCGTTTTAATGTTTTGACAGTTAGTACAAAGGTTTACTTTTACTGACAGATGTTGACATTGGTCCTCTTTCGTCTTCCTCTTTTTCAAAAGAAAACACATCTCGCCGAGTTTCTTGGTATTCTTCATTTGAGAGTTCTTGGACTTCTGCTGTCATATCTGTTTCAGGTTCCATTATAAGCTCTAAAATGCTCTTTATTTCTCAGATGTGATTTTCATTACTCCATTAGTAGCTTGAGACTTCTTGATATAATCTTTCATAGCTAAGATTGTGCCTACTGTAGACCTGTTCAAGCCATACTGCCTAGCAACATCAGACATCTTGTGGCTACTTTCTACCTTGGCTATTATCTCTTACTTGGTTTCTACAGTTCTTGACACTTTTTTTTAGGCTCCATAATATTATCAGTTTCTTTTTTAAATAAAAAGTTCAGAAAAGCATTTACAAAAATTCAGAGAACAGAAATCAACTAGCCCACAAAAAATTATTTAAATGCAAAATTTAAAACCTGGATGAAATTTGGTATTAAAACGTTAACGAATATCCGATGGGACAGTTAAACTTTCACCTTTTGTAAATAAACCCCGATGTAAAACTTAACAAGTGCCCATCTGACAGTCTTGCAAAGACTAAGAAATTATTTGTCAGAAAGGTGAACAAAAAGCTAGAATTACATGGGAGAGTTTCAAAATTCAAAGTACTATCTGATTGGTATCGGGTTGAGCATCGATGTTGATGTCTCCCGCACTCCAAAAGGTTTCAAATTGTTTCCTGAAGACAAGGGAAAATCAATAAGTATTGATTATTTTCCATCGCTTCTTTTTATGTTTGTTCAGTAAAATGTTCGCTATCCAAACTGTTTGTTAACCGATCACCCACTATATATGGTTTTCAGCTTTTTGCAGAAGTTATGTAAATAACAGATAATAGAAAATTTTAAATTATTAAGTTTTTTTAATGACTTTATCAATTTCCATAGTGTTTCATAGTAACATACTGTTCAATATTAATACAAAAAAAGATAGATATTCATAACATATAGTTCTATAAAATGTTTAAAAATAAAATGTAACACATTTTATCATTTCCAACTGCAAATGTACATTCTACATTTGGAAACTTCATTTTTAAATTACATTTAAATGTATAGAATGCTTGTACAGTTGGTGTATTTGTTTTACTGTATTTGTTAACCATTTTTGCTAGAGGATGAGCGTCTAAGATGCTCAAAATCATTAGTGCATAAAAATTAAAGCCAATTGCTTTAATTTTTAAGTGTTAATTTTTTTGGAGAAATAAAGTCTTAAGTGATAACAATAATTATCTAAGCTGGAACTTCTTCAGGACAAGAAACACTAGATACATCTTTCACACCTTTTCCAACACAAAAATATAATAAAACAAGTATTTTATTAAATTTCTATTCTGGAAAGGGTGTGAAAAGTGTCTAAGTGTTTTCTTGTTTATTAAGTGATACATAATATTTATCTAAAGGTAAAGAGTAAAAATTAATATAAAAATTTAATGTACTGATATTAGATAACAGAGAGATCACAAAAAATAGAAATTATTTATGTTTAAAATACATAAAAGCAATAAAATATTTAGCATTAGTAAAGAAATTAATTCAAAATGAAAATTCTATTTAAACTTTTCAGGCAATGTTAGTCGTTCTCCTCATGCATCAGTGACACCATCAGAAAATGCAGCACAGAAATCACAATCTCCATCTATGGTTTCAGGTCATCTATCTCATAATTCTCTCATACAAAATAGTCATAGTCACACTCCACCAACAAGTCATAATTCCAATTATCACTCACAGTACCAACAACATGCACTTCCTCCACCATCAGTAGATGGAAAAATAGATACTGAAAGAGGTCATGTTTCTCCAGCTTCAGATTATAGTAGTCGTTCATCTAGGTGAGCAAAGTATTATTTTAATAAATATAATGTTTAGTTAATTTTGTAAATTAAAATATTATTTAAATCATTTTTAAAGATGGAAATAAACATATGTAATCTAATATATAATTTGCAAGGTTATGTTTGTAGTTGTAGTTACTAAGTTAGATGTTAATATATATTTTTTTTTAATTATTTTTATGAAATATAATTTTATTTATTGTTTTGGAGCATTTGTAGTTTTTAGATATTCTATAATCCATATCGTGTTACAGTTAAAAATATTTTTGTGCAAAAATTTTTAATATATTTATATTTTAATGAAGAATCCAGTCACATAAATTAATGTCATCAATATTTCTAACTTCATTACATGTTCTGTTATCATTGAGTAAAATTCAAAAATAATATGAAGAGAGAACACTATTTGAAACAGAATTAACTACTTTCTTTGTTTTAGTTATTTTTAGATTAAAATGCTGATCTAATTATAAGTTAGCATATTCAATGAAATTTTGAAAGATTATTTTTTAGACAAATTGTCTGGCTGAGATAATTTCAAGTACTAATACACTAACAAGGAGATAAGGCAGGAATTTATGTATTTACAATCTTTATATTTAAGTACATATAGTGCTCTCATATATATGAAAATTGTTAAATTTTTTTTTAATATTTACTCCTGCTGTAATCTTGAAGAAATTATTCTAAAACACTTGCTGAAGAAAGAATTTATTTTTTAAAAAAATCATTACAGTTTACAAAAAAAAGGATATAAAACCTATAATCCATAAAAGTGAAGATTAAACTGTGTATATTTTGCTACAATATTACTTAGATAGATGATCAAACATTATGCTTTGAATTATTTAGCTTATTAATTAATTTTACTTGTAGTTCTATGATAAAAGAAAAGCATTAAAATTTTTTAAGGCATGGTAGTCCAACATCAAGTATCAGCAGTTTACATAGTCTAAGTGGTGGTGGTCCAAGTTCCTTAGTGTCTGCTGTTTTAAAGCCTGTGGTACCATCATTACCACCTTCACTGGCAAATTATTATTCTGAAAATTATATTTCCCATGTGACTGGATGGCAAGCTGATCATGCAGAAAGACAGGTTTGTTTAATTTTTAATATGTTAATTAATACATTTTTAAGGAAAATATAAAAAATAAAATTCTAATTACAAATTAAATACAGTAGACCCCCTAAACACGAAGATACATTCCTCGTTATACGAATTTCGCGTTGTAGGAATCCTTGGGCTGTGATTGGCTCACATATTTGACACGTGTGAAGTTTACAGACTACGGCTGTTTGAAAGGTTTTCTTCCATAAAATTAATCGATTCTAGACTAATTTGACTTAACATTTCCAAAATACGTATATTATTATTATTATTTTATTTTTTTTTGAAATAATTAGTATAAACTACACTATAAACAAAAAATTGTAGGATTACTTACCGAGTGTGCACCATTCGACATCGCTGTTGCTCAAGCTTGTTTTCGTTGCGGAGCAGCNTTCTCTTACTCCTCGTCATTCAAAGGACTATGACAGTGAACATTCTAAAAGAGAACTTTCTCGGGATGCATATTATTCTAAGGATTATCCCGATAAATATTATGAACATAAACGGCACAATTCACGAGAAAGACATTTTCATAGATCTAGATCCAGAACAAGATCTAGAACTTATTCAAGATCTAGATCCCGTTCACGTTCACGATCTAGATCTAGATCTAGATCACGTCGTTATTATCCAGAATATCATTCGCGCTCCAGAAGCAGATCTTACTCACCATTACCACCATCATCATTACATCATCACCACCACCACCACCATCATCATCAGCCTAGATCACGTTCCCGCTCAAGATCATATTCCCCTCATACGCCTTCTGAAAGAAACAGTTCTAATTTATCTAGGAAATATAGTAATCAAGAGAAAGGAAATGTGGAAATATTGAGAAAACCAATATTGCAAAATAGACAAGAAGAATATTCTGAAAATCAAGAATCTAGAAAATTTTCCAATAATTCAAATAGTCCTGAATTAGTTAGAAAATCATTTCAAGATAAGAGTGATTTAGAAATATTTAGGAAAACAGAAATAAATAGGAAAAGATCAATTGAAATTAAGCCACCTAGTATCTGTCCAGAAAGATTTAGCATGGAAAAGGTATATTATGTTTTAAAGCATAATTTTTAGATTTTACATATGTAGAATATTTATATATATATTTTTTCTGACTTGAGAGAAATTATTTAGTTAATTTATTTATAACTAAATGACCTAAAAGTAACTTCTGCCTTTGCATCACATCTTTGTCACAATATATATCAGGGGTTGCCAAAGTGGTTGATATAACATTATTGGGGGTTGATTGAAAAATTGAAACTAAAAACCACAAATATAACTATACATATTATTATGTTTTTGAATATTGTTTCAATGAATATAATAGCACAGTTACCCGTCAATGTATAAAATGGCTACAGATCAAGTCGCACAGGATAAATGGAAATTGCAGAATCCGTGCTGTGGTTCTTACTTACTTGTCAAGCATCCACAGCATTGGTAAGCTTGTGTCTGATTCTCAGTACGCTGATGTTATTAGCACCTCTACAGCTGTTTTTAAGTCGCTGATCGTTTAATTTTAGTATTTCACACATATAGACAATAAATGTAAAAAATTAAAATTAAAATAAATATGAAATTTTAGATGGCCATCTAGCAACATAAATTGAATTTAAACTTCCTGCCATCATCTGATTGGTTAAAAAAATTAATATTCCTAATTGGCTTGCGTCAGAAAAAAGTAGGTGTGACTACTGTAAATCACACTATCACGAGAGCTCCGATACAACCCAGAAAAGCCGACAATATACGTCATCAGTCTAACGGTCCTTGTCTGACCTACTTTTTTTGAAATCAACATTAGAGTAAAACGTAGTAAGACGTAGTAATTTATAGTAAAATGGTCTTTTCTAATATTCGTAGTACTTTGTAAAGTTTGAATTTCGATTTAATAAATACTACTTAGTTTGGAAACATTAAAAATACATAATTAAGTAGGAGAATAATATAAAACTTTATTTTTTAGTGTAATACAATTTACAAAGTCAAAAGCTTGTATATCGTAACATTACAAAAAAAACTAGATTGAAACAAACAAAGTGAACTAATTTAAATAAATACAGTTCATTATACAACTGTTGATACGCTTGCCTTCATTAGTTTCCTCAAACAAATTCGAAAACTTCAGTTAATCTTGTAAATATTTTATGCGCCATTACTATTTGAATGATATAACATTATATAAAGCCTGAATTTTACATAATTTGTAACTGTGATTACAAATATAACTAAAAAATATTTTCAATATAAACACTAGGCCGATATAAACGCTATAAAATTTTTCTCACATTTTCTGATCGAGTAATACATGATACTTTTTGTTATATTAATCTAGCCATATTCTACATATACTTTCTATATTCACATCCATTTAGTTTCATCTAAAATCTACAAACAAATTAATTTCTTAATAAAGAGACTACCTGCTAATTGAAATTTGTATTCTTCTTTCACATTGTTTTACGTAATAGCACTAAATCAATAGAGTTTCTAATGTACAGGCTTATAAACAATAAAAAACATAAATGCTTCAAAATTAGGACTAGATAATTATATGCACAAATAAATTAGTAAGCCAATAATACATACTCTCACTTATATCCAAGTATTATATCCAAAGATCAGTTCTCGCTAATTGTTGAAAATAAATTATTTTTCAACTTTGCTTTCTGTAGCATATTCTGAAACAAGTTCTAAATTCACAGTAAAATTTCCACCTTATATCCATTAAAAACAGTGCATAATGTATCCATCCACGAAATAAAAATTTATTGCAGTGAACTTCAAAAAACTGAGAAACACCAAGGAAACACTAAACCGAACTCTATGAAATCTGGCGCGAACTGATGCATATGGGATAAACTGAAAATACTCCTCAAGTGACCAAAGGTTACATTTTTCTGAATAAATGCTAAAAGCTTTGAAAAATTCTTCCATGAAACCTAAATTTAATTAATACACAATAACTAAATCTGTTTAATAATTAAATTCAGCAGGTTTCATGGAAGAATTTTTCAAAACTTTTAGCGTTTATTCAGAAAAATGTAACCTTTGGTCACGTGAGGAGTATTTTCAGTTTATCCCATATGCATCAGTTCGCGCCAGATTTCGTAGAGTTCGGTTTAGTGTTTCCTTGGTGTTTCTCAGTTTTTTGAAGTTCACTGCGATAAATTTTTATTTCGTGGATGGATACATTATGCGCTGTTTTTAATGGATATAAGGTGGAAATTTTACTGTGAATTTAGAACTTGTTTCAGAATATGCTACAGAAAGCAAAGTTGAAAAATAATTTATTTTCAACAATTAGCGAGAACTGATCTTTGGATATAATACTTGGATATAAGTGAGAGTATGTATTATTGGCTTACTAATTTATTTGTGCATATAATTATCTAGTCCTAATTTTGAAGCATTTATGTTTTTTATTGTTTATAAGCCTGTACATTAGAAACTCTATTGATTTAGTGCTATTACGTAAAACAATGTGAAAGAAGAATACAAATTTCAATTAGCAGGTAGTCTCTTTATTAAGAAATTAATTTGTTTGTAGATTTTAGATGAAACTAAATGGATGTGAATATAGAAAGTATATGTAGAATATGGCTAGATTAATATAACAAAAAGTATCATGTATTACTCGATCAGAAAATGTGAGAAAAATTTTATAGCGTTTATATCGGCCTAGTGTTTATATCGAAAATATTTTTTAGTTATATTTGTAATCACAGTTACAAATTATGTAAAATTCAGGCTTTATATAATGTTATATCATTCAAATAGTAATGGCGCATAAAATATTTACAAGATTAACTGAAGTTTTCGAATTTGTTTGAGGAAACTAATGAAGGCAAGCGTATCAACAGTTGTATAATGAACTGTATTTATTTAAATTAGTTCACTTTGTTTGTTTCAATCTAGATTTTTTTGTAATGTTACGATATACAAGCTTTTGACTTTGTAAATTGTATTATACTAAAAAATAAAGTTTTATATTATTCTCCTACTTAATTATGTATTTTTAATGTTTCCAAACTAAGTAGTAATTATTAAATCGAAATTCAAACTTTACAAAGTACTACGAATATTAGAAAAGACCATTTTACTATAAATTACTACGTCTTACTACGTTTTACTCTAATGTTGATTTCAANTGTACTGTAGCTTACTTTGTTTTACTGTTAGAGAAAGTAGGTCAAACATTAGATTGGTGACGTAGACTGTCGACTTTTTCAGAGTGCATTTGTAAAAGACACTTCCTTGAGAGGAACTCTCTTGGGGAAGTGTCCTTTACAAATGTACTCTGAAAAAGTCGACAGTCTACGACAGTCAAAACAATCAAAAAAATATGGAAATATTTTTATATATTCATCTTTAGATTTATTATATATGTTAAATTAATTCACCAGTATTTAATTTTAAAACAATATTCATCATTGGCATGCATCAGAAAAGAAACTATAACTTTTGTAAAAGACACTTCCCTGAGAGGGTTCCTCTCGGAAAGTGTCTTACATAGGGTGGGCTGTCCATGTGAGTATATTGGAGCTACTGCACAGAGTCAAGGAGCATATATATACGATTCAGAAAGGTCTAGCCACTACCTCATTGGCTGCTTTTGTCAGTGATAATGATGTCCAGATCAAATTTGACAAGGCCCAATTACTACAACATTGTGATGACCCTGTCAACCTAAAATATCTTGAACAATTTGAAATATTTAAAGCATTTAGGAGGAGGACAACAATTAAATTTTTAAGAAATGGCAGTGACCTAGCATGGGTGTCAGCTGCTCAGGGCTGAGGAAAATTTCGCCGCCCCCTTATTTAGATATCTCAATTTAAAAGACTAAAATTCAGTTTTGTCACAGAATATGTAATGAAAAATTTCATGCTCATTTCAATCAGTCTGAATCATAGGTGCAACAAAAATATGAAATGAAATGGTTCAAATTTTTACAATATATTATTTATTGTGAAATTTTGCCGCCCCCTAAAAGTACTGCCCGGGGCGGGCTGCCCCCACTACGCTACGCCACTGAGAAATGGACTCATTAGCAGCTGTGTGGAGGGCATGCTTTGACTTTCCATAGAGCCTAGTCTGGTTTTATTTTTATTTTCATATAATAAACATCTCCATTCCTTACACTCATAACATGAAAGATTCTCAAACTGAAAAAATCAACAAGTATAATCCACTTACTGAAGAAGTAAGGTAACTGTGGGAACTGTAGAGGATGGATAAAATATTTATTGTACCTTTCTTCTACTGGTATCATATCACATATGATACACAAAAGTCTAGAAACATTAAACCTTAATAAAAACATGGCACTATAGAAAGCTGCAATATTGAACATATGTCATGTTGTTAGAAAGTTCATTAGACACGCACATAAATAACATGGAAGCTTAATGTAACACTTGTTTGGATATCTGTCTTGACTTTAGTCTGGCATAGCACTTGGCACCAGTATCAACTGAATGTAACATTTGCAATAATTTTTCATTTCTGTCAAATATGTGAATAAATTATAAATTCGTTTTTGAATACTTTCAACTGAATGTAACATTTGCAATAATTTTTCATTTCTGTCAAATATGTGAATAAATTATAAATTCGTTTTTGAATACTTTCATTTTAAAATAAACTATTATAAAAATCATACAGGAACAATAACTTTATTGATTATTTCAGTTTTCAAGAAACACGTTCTCTGTAACGTGATTCGTTTGAATCTTTCATAACGCCATTCAATAGACATTTCGCTATTCACCAATCAGAAACCTTTCTATCGATTTATACATTGCAAACCACTAGATTTTTAGTTTAAATTTTGGGAATTATCTGAAATTTTTTACACACACTTGCAATACAGAAATTGTATTCTATTACAACCAGAGAAAAAATATAGTATTTGTTAGAACTGTTTCGCAACAATATAACACAGAAAACTATTTTTATACATACTTGTGTCGTCAGAAATACTTTTATATAAGAGCGTATTACTGTTTATTACGACAATAGGAATATTTTAAAGTTTATGCAATTGCTTGTTTTTGATATTCAAATATAAATTTAAAAATATATATTGAATTAATGGCATTGTGTTGCTGTTCATACACAGCTTTACGATTTAGTATTTTGAAAAATAATCTTAATATTCATATTTTTAAGAAATTTGAATATAGGAGTATCTATCGAAAAATTTTAACCGTATTGTTATCGTTCTTGTTCTTACTATTGTTTCATTATTTAATGCTCTTTAACTATCAGTTTGTACATCGATTATTCTNTAAGATGAATTTAGATAAAATAATATACAATTGCAACAAATATTTTTTCACTTCTTTCAAATTTTCATTTAAATGAAGATAACCTAAAGTTAGCCATTAAAAAATAATTTTAAAAGAAGAATTAACAATGCTATTGTAGTTGTATTCACTTTTAGTAACTTTTAATAAACTATAATAATTTGCAGCAATGAATTAATTTAGGATTTTGGATAAGAGTTAAAACAAGTAATGAAGTTTCATCGAATATCAGTGCATATGATGGTTTAATTTCTGTGTTAAATTTTCACTTGAAGAGAGATTATGATACTTAAAAATTCTTGAACACATTTTAAGTGTCAATTTAACATTAAATCTGCATAAGAAAGTGCCTTCCTTCTTAAATTATTTAAAAATTTAATTAACCAGTTATTTCATATATAGTAAAGTTTTTTGTTTGATTTATCCAAAGATATTACTATTATTAAAAATATGTATTATCTTATTAAATACTAGCACATTTCTCTATTGATACTTCAATAAAATTAATATGAAATTTTATGCTAAAATGCCATTTGAGAAATTAATTAACAAAACTTGCCACCATATTTAAATAAGAATAAAACTTACAGCCAGTAGTTTGAGTCTTATTTTTACCTAAAATACTATTAAATAAATTTTAGAGAAACTCAAACAAATGAAAAATATAATCTAATAAAATATTAATAATGAAGATTTTTACAGCTTATTGGACATATAATTTGTTGTAAAAAAAATTTACACATTCTAAAGCCAGCATGCAATAGTAATCAAATTCTGCAAATGAATGATAATGAAAAAAACAAAAATTCAATACATCACACCACAAAGATACAGCAGTTCAAATATTATAAATCAGAAAATCAGCACATTGAGTCTGGCAATTAATGCAAACTGACCAATGTCAGAGATGGATTACAACTTATCAATATGCAACATTTGTGGTGAAATTCGTTTTACAATAAAGTCTCCATATGTTGTGATATAATGAACTTTTTATTACCATTCTACATGCAGAATTTGATTAATATTGCGTGCCAGCTTTAAGATTTTTTTTTAACAATGTATTTTGTTTTTTCCTTTTAAATTGAATTTAAATTTAAATATTTTTTCAGGATAATGTTTTTAAGACAACAAATTAAAGAAATAGAAGATTGGAAAGCACGAAATACATTTATGCCTGATACTTAGCATTCTAGGGTAAGTTCCATGATGTGTTTTATTTAATCTAAGTAGCTGTTAATCATTTACAATAATCTAAATATATAAAATTACTTGTCCTGACTGACTGATTCATCATCGCCTAGAGAAAACCTAAAGAGGTGAAATTTGGTACACAGTTAGGGTACATCATGAAAACGTGCATTAAGAAGGGATTTTTTGAAATTCACCGTGGGGGGAGAGGGAGAGGATTAAAACTTAACCGGAAAAACGGCTTCTACAGTACTATTTTAGATACGATTTTTTTGTTTTTATCTGCGTTTTAGTAGGGCAGTGGTTCCCAATTAGTTTATCCAGCGTACCACTTCAAGAAAAAGCTCAAACTCGCATACCTGTTATAGCAGAAATTCATATTAATCCATCCTAATATTATAAATTTGAAGGTAATTCTGTTGTCTGTCTGTTACCTTTTCACGTCTAAGGGCTGTTTCACACTATGACCAACTGGTCCGACTCCAAGTCATGTTGCCATGGCAACAGCAGCCAGCCAACTGACTGGTTGTTCCAGTCGGACAGATTTAAAAAGTTAAATATTTGTAGTCGGATCGAAGCAGTTGGTGAGCTACAGCCAATGAGAGCTATGAAACTACAACCAACCAGACTTTGGATATATGAAAACTATTGAATCAATCAAACATAACTTCACATTATATATATTTCTAATTTATTTAAATTTTCTCTTGTACCTTATTTTTTTCATAACTGCTTAAATTTTATATGGGAAAACAAATGACTAATATATATATTAAAGAACATTATCGACATAATGAGAAAAAATGGTATTATTTAGACTTTTCGAAAGAATTTATAAACGAAGTAAGATAATTTCCGCAAAGTTTAACCAAGTAGATTACAAAAATATTTTTAAAAATTAGAAAAACTTAAAACAATTTCTAACACCCATTCCGATTGGTCCTTACAAATTGGCCACCGACATATAATCATACTCAATGTGAATGCTTCTATTACTAATCGGTCTGATTATAGGATCGGTTGAGTCAGTCCAGTTGGTCATAGTGTGAGTGTGAAACAGCCCTTAGAGTCAGACTAACCAGACTTAAAATCACTCAGTCTTCATGTTAAAGTTATNCTGAACAGGTTTTAATAAAATTTGGCACAGAGATAGCTTACATGTTGAAGATGGACATAGGCTACATTTTACTGCGAGAAAATATCTTACTCCCACGAGAAAATTTGATATAATGCGGGCGAAGCTATGGGTAGACAGCTAGTGATAAATAGAATAACTTTTTTTTTACATTTATTATTTTTTAAATACAATTCTAATAATAATGAAAATAACATGAGGTTATTTAATTTTAATGTGACAAATGTGCACAATTTTCTTTGCACAACTTTGTGAAATCTGATTGCTTTTTGGTCAGCTTCAGTCTCAAGTCATCTTCGAGTTGAAATCGGTGACGATGTTTAGTTTTCATGTTTGTCGTGGCCAAAAATTCGCTCTCGTAGAGAGCGGATTTTCGGTAATGACAAACATGAAAGCTAAGAGGTATGTTGAAAAAAATGGTAGCAAATATTTTATTACCGCTTCGTTGACATAATAATAATAATGATAATCATACAATTAACACAAATTGTGGTAATTGTACAATTTTTGTTTCTTGCATAAGAATTTCATTTAGGTATTATCACAAATGCATTTTTTTGATGAAATTTCAAGAATATTTTTAGTTATAAATAAACGAATTTGTGCATTCGACATCATGTTGTAAACTGTCGAATTTTTGATGGTCCACCCATTATTTTTTTATTGCTTCATCTCATGCATTTAAATTTTAGATTGCCACGCGTACCCCTTTATGCAGTTTCGCGTACCCCCAGGGGTACACACTAATTGGGAACCATTGTAGTAGGGCATGCCATGGGAATGCAGACAAAGAAGGAATTTTTTGAAATTTCCCCGCGAATGGAGAGGATTAAGGCTTAACCAGAAAAACGGCTTCTATTGTACTATTTTAGATGCGATTTTTCGTTTTCAACTATGTTTAATTTTCATTGAGTACTTAGATGTATTAAATTGATAACATTTCAGACATTGTTATAAATATTTTTATATATTTCGATTTTAAAAATGTTCAATCCATTTTAAATTCAAATTTGTTATTGCATATTGGTTTGATTATAGAACGGTTGTAAACGTTCCAGAAAATTGATCAAATTGAAAATAGTTCGTTTGATTCTCGGCAATTCTCATCATTCTCAGTGGTAGGTGTTATATAACAATTTACTATGGTTGTTGAAATAGTGAATATAAATGGGGTTTGCTTGCAAAATCCTCGTGGGCAAAGCCGCGGGTAACAGCTAGTCATTGAATAAAATCAAAAACTTTATTTAAACATATAAAAGTTAGTATAATAATTTGAGAATTACTTGAATTATTATGTGAAATTTTGAAGTTGGCAATAAAAATCCTAATTATAACTCGTCAGAGACTGCATTTCTTAACTAAATACACTCAAACAAACCTTTACATATGCAGCCGTAATTTAATAGATACATTCTAACATTTTCGACCATATTCAATGGTCTTTATCAAGAAAAAAACTGAACTAAATTATGACTGCATATGTAAAGGTTTGTTTGAGTGTATTTAATAAAAATCCTAGTCTGCTTATTTTGACACTTGGCGTGAAATTGAATCACTAGCAGCACACTTCAGGAGAAACATCAGAATGTCACTCCTGTGTGATAGTCATGTGCATCATACTCCTAGCAATGTCATGACATCATGTGGTAAGTTTGGTTAGGAAAGCAAGAAATGATGTTTAGAACCAAAGGCAGTTTTTATGCATCAATGCTAATGTTTGTTATCAATAAAGCTTATTTGAACTGATGTGATCATTCAGCAGTATAGTCATAAATGTCTATTATTGGTGCAAAATTCATCATGCAGTCTGACTGTAATGACTACTGATTATTGTTTTGACTGTGACTGTTAAGATTGGCATCATTAATTCTTAGACTCGTTTATATTTTAGACAAGCAAAAATAGGTAAAAAGTAATGATGGCAACAAAACTTATTTTGACAAACTGTAATTTTAGCAAAAACCAAAAACTGATTTCTAGACAGGAAATGACAATGTTATCATTATATTTACTTGCATTTTTTTTACTCTTAGTTAGCAGTAAAATATTCTTGGATTTAAGATGATTTCATATAACTGATGTACTATCACAAAAATTTCAATGTAACATCACAATTTATATATGGCATCAATTTATACCATCTTTAACTTGTTTAAAATAATGCCATTCATTACTCATGTGTAAATCTTAAAATTAACATAAAAACTAGCATAAATTAATTTTAAACAGTTTTAAAATACTATTTGTTAAATACTTAGATTTCAGTATTTACCAACATTGAAGAAACATTGACCTCTTTTTGGAAGAAACAATAAATAATACAGCCATATATATGAATCTTTACTAATATTTAGTGCAATACTAATTAATATTTTATTACTAATGTTAATAAAATGTAACAGTAAAACATATTACTGAATTCAAAGCAGTTTTGAAACTTGTTTTGTTGAAAACCACTTAACTTATTTTGAGAATTTCCAGAGTTTGCAGCACTAGTAAGTAAAAAGATATCTTAGAATCAAAGGAATATAGTATATCTATATAAATAAATTTTTTTAATTTTGCTACTTATTTCAAAAAAGTTTACTTTAAAGTTTATTTTATTTTTTATTTCTGGTTAAGTGACTAATTTTATGTGTATAAGTTATAACCACTTTTTTATAAATAAAATAGATGTTTTGAAATTACAAATTATATATCTTTCCATTCAAATATTATTGTTTTAAAACAATGTTAAAAAGTATTCAAAAGTTAAAAGAAATATCACCTATTTTTCTTCTAAATTTGGATACTTTTTCTTTGCCAAACTAAAAATTTATTTGTTGTATTATAATTTCAGATTTTTAGTTTGAAAGGGAAATCCTGGGACATGATAGGGAAGTCTCCTTATGAAAGACTTCAATGAAATATATTGTGGGTGCTATTACTGAGGACTCAGTCACCATCTGCATGAATATTAGAATTTTCCTCAGTTGAAATACACTCTGAAACAGTGTCTGACAAATACATATGCCAGTTTTTAGTGCGTTCATGAGTGTGTTTGTAAGGTGTGTTGAAGAAGAATTAGTGCAGCTATATAGAAACAATGTTTAAAAAACAAGAAGACAAAAACAAAGGCTGCAGAACTTGACTGAAATAGCAGTGAGAAATTAGGAGAACTGAAGTGTTGCAAGTGATTTCCATCCTTAAAAAACTGACAGTTATCAGTCTCCGTTTCGTTTTTATTTGCCAAGCAGATTTTGATGTTTGTTATGGATGTCAGTGCCATCTACAGTCAATAGTAATATTCTAAAACTGAGACTTATTGGTAAAAAAAAATGGAAGGAATAAAATTAATGCTTTTTCTGTAGATTGCAGAATAAATGAATTATTACAGTTATTGTTTTCAAGACCTCTCAAGCTTTAATATGAAATATAATTAATTGTACAGATACAGTAATGTTTTTTTCACCCTCCCATAAAATTTATCAAAATTCCATTTAAAATTTTTCAACAAAAATAATTTGTTAAATAATTTCACCTGATAATTATATATTTACTAATTTATGGACATAGGAATTTTTAACAATCTTTTAAGCTATTTAATTTTTTTTCTTTGGAGGAACTTTTATTCTTTTCATGTGTCAAAACACATCTTTTTCTTTTAAATTTTTTGTTTATAAATAGTAAAATTGGAAAGTATAATTTATGAAGTTTAAAATTTACATAAATTTTAAACTATATATGAATTTCCAGTAAATTACTATGTGTAAATTCCATAGGAGGTTCAGTTTTTTTATTCTGTTTTCATTAAATTAAAATGTGCATGAAACTGTTGTAAAATAAAACAAATTTGTATTTTCTTGTTAGAATTTAATCTTCTGTTTTAAACATGGACATCACATTAGTCTGTACATTGTTCTTTTGTAAACAAATTCACTACCAATAAGCTGGTTTCTCAAAAAGAAATGAAAGACTAGCAATGTTTGATGTCTTTAATTAACAATAATGATAATTCTCATTAACTTCCTGAAATTAATAGAGAATTGTACCTAGTTTACCTACTGTACTTGTCACTTTGTGCAATACAAGCATTTGTAAGCAGTGCTTGTGGCCATTATTTTCAATTGTCATATCCAAGATTGTGTACAGGGTTGACAAATGTTTTTATGAGAAGAGTGTGATGTGTGTGTGTATAGTAAAAACAAAAAAAAAAGTGACAACAGGATGAGGAAGAATGACTCAACTATAAAGGAAATGGTGTATTATAATAGTTGGTTGGGTGTAAGTATGCTTGCTTCTGTATAATTAATTTGATTCATCTAGCATTACTATTGTAATTTAACTGACTGACTATACCAGCCAGTTGTGTAATATGACCAAATCTGTGACAATGACCAAAATGGAACATTTATGTAGTGGGGGGATTTGAATGGAAAAATTAAAAACAGCAATCTTTAATTATGTTTGTCTGTAACAATTTGATTATTAGGAATCATCACAGTGAATGCAAAATTTTTAAAGCATGTTGTTAATTATTAAATTTATAAACTCCTGTGTGATAGTCATGTGCATCATACTCCTAGCAATGTCATGACATCATGTGGTAAGTTTGGTTAGGAAAGCAAGAAATGATGTTTAGAACCAAAGGCAGTTTTTATGCATCAATGCTAATGTTTGTTATCAATAAAGCTTATTTGAACTGATGTGATCATTCAGCAGTATAGTCATAAATGTCTATTATTGGTGCAAAATTCATCATGCAGTCTGACTGTAATGACTACTGATTATTGTTTTGACTGTGACTGTTAAGATTGGCATCATTAATTCTTAGACTCGTTTATATTTTAGACAAGCAAAAATAGGTAAAAAGTAATGATGGCAACAAAACTTATTTTGACAAACTGTAATTTTAGCAAAAACCAAAAACTGATTTCTAGACAGGAAATGACAATGTTATCATTATATTTACTTGNAAATTTATGAAATTCTTAAATTAAAAAGTCTTATAATTAATATTATTCTGATTCAACAAGACTTGATAGTTTAACACAGGATGTAAACAAAAAATACCAGGTATATCTTGTTTCTGCTGCATATCAGCTAAATACAAGTGCATAGAGTATAGATAATCAATAGGGCACCATTTGATGGTGTAGTCACCACAAAGACTCAATTTCTTCTCGTAGAGTCAAATCTTATCTTGATTTCTATGAAAGATAACAGCATAGTATAAATTACAAAATCATGATGTGTGTCAAAATTAATATAAAGCATTTGTTGTCTGGTTAAAATACTCAAAGGGAAGAGTGCCTGGGCATTATCAAAAAAATCCAGCAACGAGTTGCTTAACTTTCCCGGCAACATTTAAAACTGCATGTGTAGCACTATTTGTTATATTTTATTATTAAAAACTTTTTATATTTTTAATTATTATAAAATGACAAAAGGTTAAATTTGAGGGTAGGGATGGGTTTCATAAAAAATTTAAAATTGTCGTTAAGTCCAATCTCACTCAAGATGAATTACTACTTTCCTGTATCTCCCCACCCTATCAACCTTTAACCATCAAAATTTAATAGCCAATCCCTTTAATACATAAACCTCCCTGCAAAATTTCAGAAATTTTCAACGAAAAGCACCGGAATTATTAAGCTTCAAAGAGAGTAAAGAAAATTCTACCACATGAAACAAAGTTTTTTGCATTTCTTGATGTTTCAAGGTCCAGAGTCCAAAAATGTAAAAATCTTTTGAGGGTAATGTTTTGACCGATTGCTATACTTTCTCTGTTATAACAGCTGGGAAAATAAGAAAATGGGTGGCAGAAACTGAGAATTGTCCACAGTGCCTCAATGCAGAGAACTTCATATGGTTTCCTTCATCCATTTTTGATAGTAGCCAGGTTCTTTCACTTTTAAATATTTTAACCATACAAAAAAACATTTTGTAATAATTTTGAGAAGCTCTACGACTTTGTAATTTAAACTGTGCCACTCTTTAATAGGAGCTGAGACAGATAGGTATGTCCTGATTCCTTCTGAAGTAGCTATACTTCAGAAGGAATCAGGACATACCTATCTGTACTCTCATGCACTTGAGTTGATCTGTAGCAGAAGCAAAATATAGTCAGGTGAAGTGCTTTATCTACACCTTCTATATTACAGTACCATATAAGTTTTAAAGGATCAATAACTTATTTCCTTTCTAAATTATTGTCAGCATTATACTTATTTCTTTAAACAATAAACAACAAAATGTTATTGAACAGTTTTCACTAATAATTTTTTTCAGGGATAAAAATTAATTGGTTTAAATCTTTAGAATTTGATTTTTTTTAATTCAGTCTCAATAATAACGTCTTAGAAGTAAATAATAATTTATTTAGATTGTAAAAACTTTTATCTTACTTCAAAAATTCTAAATAAATTATTTCGACTTCTTAAATTAAGTTTAAAAATGCTGTGTTTGAATTATAACTACATTCAATTTTTTACATATAGAAATGTAAAATTTTTAAAATTATAGATTACCATTAGTAAATATACCTGAACGTTTAGCTTGCTTGTAGTTGTTTGATACTGTATTAGATTATAAAAAATATATAAATACATGGGATAAGCAAATATTTGTAAGGTTCGAAAATATTTAAAATTTTTCCCATTTATTGGGCGCTTTGGAAAAATTGGTATTAAATCTGAGTTGCCGTTACTTTATTAAACTTCGCCTCTATCTTCGAAAACTATGCCTGGCATGAAAATAATAGAATGTAAAGAAATGTATTTAGATATCAATGAAAATTATAGTTCAGTGCGCACATTTGATATAAATTCTGGTATTGAATGGCGCTGCTAGGCAGAAAGACAAGCTGATTGTGAAAATGTATTATTGATAATTTAGTAAACAAATGTTAAAGATACTGCATAAATCTTTAACATTTGTTTCATCATACTGAAGTTGTAGTAGATTCATTGATTTATGTTAAGCATTTTTTTTTCTTCCACCGAAAATAAAACATAATTGATGTGTGGCGCTACTATACTGGGAAAAATAGGAAATCGTAACTATAAAGGTTTTCAGTCTGTAAAACTAGGTTTGGAACACCAAACGCGGGAAGTTTTTCAAATTTCTTTAACAATACCAAATAAGAGCCATCGTTATTGAAGAAATGTAATGAATTTGAAAAGTACAGAACTGATGGAAAAATTGTTTTCAAAATTGCAACGAGAAGGTACCAAAAACCTATTTAAATACACTTGTATTGATTTTACTGTTTGTTTTGGTTAAATAATTACGTAGTCATCAAAACTGAAAAATCAAGTTTTAATTTAATAATACATGTTACATCTGTTAGCGTGACGTTCCAATTTTATGGCCTATTTTTAATTTAAATGTAATTAAATGAGAATTTTAATGTGACAAGTATTGCATGTAACAATACACTTTAGTGTCTTAAATAATCTTGTAAATTTTTACAGGTTATTAAATTATAAATTTTTATCTATAAACAAGCATTCACTATTATCAGGACTTATTATACTGGCTTAACAGACAATACAGAGTTTTACAGAAAACAATTTTTATTTAATATTTAAATATTAAATAAAAATTGGTATATCAAATATTAAATAAAAATTGTTTTCTGTGAAACTCTGTATTGTCTGTTAAGCCAGTATAATAAGTCCTGATAATAGTGAATGCTTGTTTATAGACGAAAATTTATAATTTAGTAAGAAAAGGACATTGAGGCTATTTTAATTTTACAGGTTATAGCTGATCAACGATGCTAAATTGAGCATCATAAGTACGTTTGTGACATTAATTTGTGTGTAATTTTTTTCTTTTTTCTTTTGATGAAAAGTTGTGCTTAAAATTAAGTACGGCTTTACATCAAAATAACATACAAGCGTATACAAATTCTTAACGAGGAAAAATGCTGGACATCTTTACTGCTTGTGTCAAACAGTTCCTGCAGCAGATATACTCTGGAACAAGATAAGACATTCTACGTATAAAATTTTTTAAAATATATACAGTACTGGTAAAATCATTCTGGATGAGTCCACCCTACGAAAACTTATTTAAGACTTGTATTCTTACGTATTCTGGAGAAGATTAGAAAGGACATTGGTTATGGCTAAGTGTGGGCGTCAGTTGATAAGACTTGTGCCATGCTTCTTCCCACAGTATCAAATTTTTTAGTTGGAAGACTTTCCAGTAATGGGCCTGTAAATGGCTATTTAATTGCATGAAAACAGTTGAAAAAGACTAACCACGGTAACATAACAAGATTGGTAAATGATTCTCTTAATACGTTGAATAATGATCATAGAAGTCACAAGTGGCTAATGTTAGTAACTGATGGTGTGCCGTAAATACTGTGTTTTCGTAGCTTTCAATAAGTGTTCTATTCAAATATGATTGACGCATGCAATGCATCGACTTGCTGAAGATGTGAGAAATGCACTCCCTGGTTTAGATAAACTGATTTTTTACAACCAAAAAATTTTTAACCGTCTCATATCCATCTGTAATATAAAATGCATTCTGAGTCCCAGTTTTTTCCCTCAACCAGTTGTATTCACTGGGAGATCATTGTGAGAAAGAAGCTTCCCTCCCATCAATCGTACGCAACCTTACTGAAGACACAGATTGTGTCACATTAGCCGAAAAATTATTTTAGCAGTCAATTAGAAGTGATTTGATGTACTGTGTATGAAAATTTTCTTTTCTTTTTTGCCTGCTACAATCTCCAAATTCGAAACCACAGGAGTAGAGCTGGTTGATTCAATGAAGTTTTTGCCCTTTTATCAGATACCTGCGGAATTGTTGCAGTTGTGCTAAAGAAATTAGAAACACGCAGTGAAGTATTTTGAATTAAAGAATTTTGAAAATTTTTGAATACTTCAAAAGATATCTTGTTTTCCCAAGAAAACTCATCCTGAGCACTCCATTTCTTTTTTCAACGATAACAAATTTAAAATTTGTTCCAGTAATTTCAACAGACGTCGAGAGAACTTTTTCGACACAAGTCTGTTCTCAGTAAAACAAAGTAACTCCTCAAACTCTGGAAATGATTATTTGTAACTATAGTGTAAAGTCTTTGTCGTGCTCATCATAAGTTTGTTGTAAAAGAATAAAATAAACAAAAAATGAATGTTACCATTATTGTATTAATATTAATCTTTTTAGTATCATTTATGGAAGTCCGCAGAGGAACCTATTTGCCCCTCTGGGATCGAGTAAACAATTGCACAAATTATAATCATAAAACTGACACAACCTTACACCCTCGACCACGAATAGACCGAGCGGTTAAGGTGACAGCTTAACGCTCTGAGGACTCGGGTTCGAATTCCAACGGATCGGGAATTTTTCGGGGTGGTCCGCTCGGATATTTGGGCCCCGTCCCTCACCATCCGGCCTCCCCATTGTGGGCCTGGCCGAACCCATAATGGGCTTGCTCACAGGGTGGAAATAGTATAAAAAATCTTTAATATTGTATTCTATAATTTACTTGTGAAAATAACCCTGCAATGAATAAATAAAAATTTGTAGATGTAATTATTTGTTCCATGTGGACATCCATATTATCATTGTAATAAGTTTTCTAAAACGTGGGAGAAGATATGTATATTATACATATATAAATTTTTCCCAATTTTTAGAAAATAAAAAAAAACATTTCAAATTTTTTAAAAAAATATAAATCCGGGACTTAAATTTTTAGATTCTAATGACTATTTCTTCAATTAATAAGCATGTTTAAATCAAGAAAAAACGTTTATACATGTTTATGAATAATAATGATAATTTATTTCTATAGGTAAAGAAATAAATTCTTGACTGATCTCTGAAAACTCCAAAATGCAACAATTTCCGATTTAGGTGTGTCACAAGATTAGACAAAATTTGCCAATATTCCTTTTAATCAAAGCAGTTGCATTTCGTACTGTACATCTAGGCAAAGGTTTACAACAAACTTACGTTTGCCGGTAACGTATGGTCAAATCAGAGTAAGGAAATTTCGTAGAATTTTTATATGAATAGATTAAAATTTATTACTTTCAACATTAGTTGAAAGTAAGAAGTAATTGCACAAATGTATGAGTCTTCAATAAATTATTTTACATTGTAAAAAATAAAATTATTTGGCATATTTATGTTTTACTTAAATATATGATTGCATTTATATGAAGCTTTGAAGCTTTTATCCTTATATAGACTATACAGTCGATCCCCCTATAAGATCATTGATTTTTCCGTTTTATCTGAATTACATGTTGTACGAGTCACTTAGATTTTACAAATACGTGTGCCGGACTGTGAATGGCTCACATATTTGTAAAATCTAAGTGACTTGTACAACATGTAATTCAGATAAAACGGAAAAATCAATGATCTTATAGGGGGTCGACTGTATATAACCTACATAAATATTTTTGTTAGAATTTAAGTGCAATAATGATTAAGGACATCATGTTCTGACGTGTATTATTATATGCTTAGACCAATCACAAGGACTGTTTAAAGATAAAGAAGTCGAAAGTCTTTGGATTCATATATTGTATATCCAACGTAGCCTTGATGAAACATTATAGATAAATGATAGTAAATTTATCATTATCTCTCAGTCGTTTATAAACATTTCAGAAGATTCATTTACAGAAAACACGTGTTTAGCACATGTTCTTTAACTGTTGCATCTAAAAATTCACCGCGTGTAAATTTATTTGTAACAAAGTCTAAAATATATTTTAAACTTTGTTATAAATA
Organism: Centruroides sculpturatus; assembly: GCF_000671375.1. Taxonomy (NCBI): domain Eukaryota; kingdom Metazoa; phylum Arthropoda; class Arachnida; order Scorpiones; family Buthidae; genus Centruroides; species Centruroides sculpturatus. The sequence continues at coordinate 304,834 of NW_019385256.1, forward strand.
AGTTTATTTTTAATTCTATGGAACGATAAAACTAAATTGAGATTATTCAAACTTGTAATTTTTTATTTACAATAATTTTATTATTATAACTGATTTCATTGTGATTTTTTTCTGTAGAATTTTCTGTAGAAATTTACGTAAATTGATTTTTTTGAAGTTTAACTATATTTGATTATTGATAAGATGATAATAACAAAAACGAATATATAATCTGTATATTTATAAGAAATTGATATGCATAAGTATTGATTCGGTTGAAACTTGCTAGGTTAATAACATCAGATTTTATCACGTGCTGATTATCTCATGTTAATGGAAATTGTGTTGAATTTAAATCCGTTAAAAGACTTCAATTTTTATAACTATTATATGATACATTTTGACACAAATATGTGTACGCTACATACAAAATGTGTAGATAGATACTGTATAGTTGTAAAGTAATACATTTTCAGAAAGTTGAAAATCAGTACAGATGTATGGACATTTTTTTACTTATAAAATGACACAATTGTTTTTGAATTTAAACTTTTTTCATTGCCAAATATCAATGAAAAGTTGTAGAAATTGAATCAGAGACAGTTTCAAAAATGTTACGGTTAAGTATACAGCTAGGCGGTAGAAAAGCATTTTGATGACAATTGTAGCAATTTTGTTTTTCTGAACGATTTTATAGATTATTTTCTGTTATAACTGTGAAAATAGTGATCGCTCAGAGAATTTAATCTAATAAAGTATTATCTTTAAAAATCAAAATTCAAAAATGAAACATTGTTCAATTCTTCAATTTAGGGATAATTTCAGAATAGACTTTATGCTGCAGATCTCAATCGTAGTAAACTGCAAGAGATTATCAATGTTTAGTGAGCAGAAACGTTAATAGAAAACATTGCACAAATATTTAAACTTTAATGTGATCCAGTAAAAGTAATGCAGTAAATTATGTAATACTGTTATATATACATATCGTTTTACAAGCTGTTTTGTAATACCCTGTTTAACGTTGTTAAAAATACCAGTACTGTACATAATTATTAATTAAATGAATACTTTTTTACATTCAATTCTTAAATTTAAAAATGATTTTAAATATACTTTCGTGAGAAATCGCAATCGAAATTTAATTCGTAATTTTACAATTTTCATGGGTACTCTGCCTTTTCACCCATGTTGTCAAATACATGTTGGCTTTCCTGCAATGCACAAAATTGAGATCCGTTATACAACCGTTCACTGACCAAATACATTTGCGGTTATACAACCGCAAATGTATTTGATCTCATTCGATACTATATAAAATGCAGCCATGCTAACTATTGTTTTAACATTTTCAATGTGAATATAAGTATAATAATTAACTTCTCGTTGGCAATTTTCTTTTCGGCAGTGTCCTTCAATTAGTGAATGTAAGAGTTCATAGCAGCGTTTTTGAATTTGTGCTGGAGATCATGTTCCCTTCTCTGATTCTCTCTCGCTACATCTCTAATGCAGAAGTATTGCTCGAAAATTCTTCTTTGACGGTAGAATAAGACACACTTATGTGTTCGTCATTATTTAGAATTTCTGAAAACACAGTAGAATATATCAAATATTTTGCAGTATTTTTGTGAAATATATTTTAAAAATTAATACAGTAATGCGTTAATCTTTAAATAAGATAAAATATGATTTTATTTCCTTGAATAATAGCAGTGTATATGATAGTCAAAAAGATAAGCGTTTAATGTATTTTTATCATCCTACTCAAACAAAATTAGTTCTGCGGTTTTCCTGTTTATAACAACCTTTGCCTTTCACATGATTCGTCTATATTTAGCGATACAAGCGATAAATCAGCCATGTTCGAAGATTTAACCCTCGTATATTGTACTGTACTTATGTTCTTTGAACGCTTAATAAAGATTAATCTGCTTTTTTATGTTCTATAAATTTATATAATACCGTTTAATATAAAAATTTCCTCACCTACATTTACTTTTTATAATAATAATAATAATAATAACTTAATTTTTACTCTGCATAAACAATTCTGTGTAGTTAAGTTATTGATCTTTGCCAAAAAATATTATATTGTTTGAGACAACATTAAAAATAAGATTTTTTTAACAATGAATCTGATTTCTTTCTTGATATCTGTAATTGTAATTGTTAACATTTTTAATAGTAAAACTTGTATATAAATAAAATATACAAGATTTTTATGAGAAAACGTTATTTATATTCTTTTCCTTATATTTATATTCTATATAACTCTTTCCGCCCTGTATTATTCCAGAAGGAACATATAAAACTGTAAAATAGATTAATATAAGTCACTGAAAATGTTATCTATATATATAACCCATTGAATTTGTGTGTCCGCGTAACGGTATGCCAAAAACGGACACTAGAGGCGCCGTAGCGAAAATTTTAAATTAGCAATAAATTATTTTTATTTGTAATAAGAATTTATTACAGTATTGATATGAATTTATTATTTATACCACGGAATGGTATAAATAATTATTATATGCTTTGCCTTGCCTTATTATATGCCTCGATTAACCTTGTGCCGCACGTTTACGACATCCCGTGAATCAGTAAACGTCGCGCATTGACTCACGGAAAATTTGTCGAAAAAATGGCGGATACATTTAAAATGAGGTTTACAAGCAAAGGTAAATAAACAAATTAAACTATTTTAAAGTATTTATAGAATGTTTAAATATATAAAAATATAGATCCGTATGACGCGATTTGGACGGTAAGATTTACCCTCCGAATGAAGGGGTGGCACCTCCCTCTGGGCGAGCAATAAATGTCTAATGAACCATATTCCTATGCGCGACCCTTCTCGAGATTTAGATTTCCGAAAATTATTCTACGGGTCACGTGACCGCCTGTTTGTCACAGTTTATCCTGCGAATGAGCGGGTGGGCGACCCTCGGAGTGTGTGCGAGCGCGCGTTAATTTTTTTTCCCGCGGTAGGCTCCCGTTTGACCACGGTGTCACGTGGCCGGAAATGACGTAGGCAAATTTTCAGGAGCTTATGTTTCGCAAAGGGTCGCGCGTAAGGGTATCGTTCCTTTGGCTGTGTACACATTAGGCGTTTTTAAACGCGCGTTTTAAAGAACCAAGAGTTCTGCATAGGTATACATACTCAAACCCCTTGCTTCTGTCCAAGCACGCGTCAAACGCGCGTTGATAGATTTTTGTTAGAACGCGCGTTTCGCGGGCGTCAGCCGTGCGCTTTGAGATATATGTGCTGCCATGTTGTAGTACATTCGATCGCTCGCTTTCGGGTAGAGTGGACGTACGTTGGCCGAAATGGAGAACGATCATTTCGATACTGATCTATTTATTGATGTAATCTAAAAGAGACCAGCCATCGTCAAATGATTTTATAGATATTCTAAAAGAATTAAAAAAATTTGAGTTCATATTATCTTAGTTTTGGATACAACGTCACAAACATTCCATGCGTCAGTCTATCTCGTAATATTGGGTGCATCCAAAATTCTCTTTGCCTCTGCCATCGTCTTTTATAGCGACGATGGAGGAGGCACACACAAGCAATTACTTTCACATCCATTTCCAAACTGAGCCAGTGCTCACGCTCCACTAAACGGTCGTCGAACGTCGAGCTAACGCACGGTGTGTACCCTGCTGACGCGCGTTTAACGCAACGCAAAACGCCTAATGTGTACACAGCCTTTGACTTTATTGTTCGCACAGGGGGCTACAATTCGGGGGGTCGCCACCCCTTCATTCAAAGGGTAAATCTTACCATTGGGACTTTAACAATGCTGTAGAGCATATTGATAGGAACAAAAAAGTCAAAGGTATCGTGCCTCACGGAAATTTGTAAAGAACGCCCACTAGGGCGCGGCCCGGGCTACTAGTCTACTATATTCTAGATAAATATTAAAAGGGAATGTTTAGCTCACTGGACATCCCAGTATGTCACTGAAATTTCATTATCAATATGAAATTGTAAATCTGTTAATATACACTACTGGCCAAGCAAAATGCAGCAGTATGAATGAAGTTTTCATTGTTTTCAATATCTATAGTCCATCATGTTGTATTTTATAATCAAAATTTCATATTAATAATTAATTTAGTACTGACTTAGGTAAATTAGCATATTTTTAAAAGTATCGTATTTTGCAGCATGTAAGACGCAAGTTTTGTTCAAAAAGAGATTACAGGTAGTCTATACAATAACATTTTTATTCAAGAATTAATTAAATTATTATTATTATTACTTTATTTTATTTTTTGCTACAACTAAACAGCTTTTGCGTGTATTCATGTAGAATACTGTATTTTAATGGTAATTGACTTCTTTTAAACTCCTCTTTTTTCAGATAAATAAATAAAGAGTATATGCTAATGCTACTTTTTTAAAACTAGAATACATCTTTAAAAATATTTTAAAAATTGATGCCGAGTGCTAAAGGCACTAGATGACTTAAAAACACTAAAATACAGTACATTTTTCTAAATATTTTGTGATAAAATAGGGATGCAATAGAGTTAAAAATGTCTTATATATACGTGCGTTTTATATGCAGTAAAATACGGCATTTATGTTGTTTTTTCGCGATAACATTTAAACTTGACTTTTGCTGTTATATATCGCATATATATTCAAAAGTTTTCATTATTTTTTTAAATTTCTGTATTTAAATTTTTTAAATTGAAATTTAAAATATTATTTTTAAATTAATAGAAATATTTCTTTTATTTTAATTACAGTTAAGTTTTCCATGAAATATGAAGGAACAACGGAATTAATTTCCATTTTGATTTTTAGTTTTATCATCATGAAATAAAATCGAATATGTACTATAAATAGAACAAGTATACACTAAGAAAAAGCAATAATTTTTTGTTTATGCTTATTCTTTATCAATTGCACTTCGCTTTTTCAATGTCAGATGCTGTATTTTATCGATAACAATTACAGCATTTATAACTGATATTTTATGAACTTTCTAGAAAATTAATAAAAGTTTATTTATATATCAGCATGAAGTCATTCTAATTTACGAAGTGTTCATTAAAATATATATTTTTTCTTGTCCAAAAATTTTATATTTAATAGTACAATATTAATGCAATGTGCTATTGACACGCAAAAATTATTTGATGATCTTGAAAAATAGATTTATATTAATAGTTCTAGAAATGGTTGAACGATTAATATAAGTGTTTTTCGTTCGTTCATTGTAAATTTTACTCATCTTTAGAATTCATTTATCCACCCACTTGGATGTTATCTATCCACAATAGATGATATTAATTCAAGGATCTATTTTATCATATTAATGATTAGTACTGTAAAATAGATATTTTTGCTTTTTCTAATACTAATGAATCCAATAAGTCAGCAAAATTCATCAAGTGTAACTCTACTGGAAATCAAATGGTGGCCGATATCTCTGAAAAATAATTTCCATAGTAATCATTTTCGATTATGATAAGATGAACGGAAAAATAGATCTTTTAAAACAAAACGCAATTGATCGAATTGGTAGAAAACAAACATTATAATCGAAGAAGTACAGTATATTCGATCAATCGCATAATTGAATAAAATTTCAATTATTCGATTGATCGAATTATAATCTACTGTACTTCTCATCTTCAATTACAATTATGTTTGTTTTCTATCAACCCAATCAATTGCGTATTGTTTTAAAAAATCTATTTTTCCATTCATCTTATCATAATCGAAAGACTTCAAGATAAGCTGTTGAACCACTTCAGGTCTAGATGTGGCTCCATGTGATTGGGAACCTGTGTATTCGCACAGAGTCCGCCCTTGGTTAATGCTCGATCCTAGGTATTTTGGAAACGCCCCGCAAAATATGGAGCTAGTTCAGTTTACTTTAGTATATTTTCTGAAGATGAGATTAACATTTGTTAATTGATTTCTACCTTATTTTGGTTTCGAGAATAATTGCGTAGATATATTTCTATACACTGTGTACGTATTAATAATTAAATTGGGTTATAATGGAGTGTTTTCACGTGGTACAAGCGCACACTGATAAAGTGAGGCCGACTGTGTAGCTTTGTGTTGCCACTTTTTCAAAATCGCTGACCCTTACAGCAGGTGAGGTTTGTTCCAACAGAAGTTTCTGATACATGCGCAATGTCATTTTACAATGCAAAGAATAACGTGCAGTGCATGCCGGTTCTAAATCAGTTACACTTAGGGATTTTTTAACTCTTTCCTCCCTGTGGGCACTAAGAGGGACTCTTTCTTCAAGCCCATTATGGGTTCGGCCAGGCCCACAATGGGGCTGCCGGACGGTGAGGGACGGGGCCCGACATATCCGAACGGACCAACCCCCAAAAAATTCCTGAGGATTTTTCGACCCGTTCCGATTCGAACCCGGGTCCACCAGAGTGGTAGGTTGCCACCTTGACCGCTCGGCCATCCGGCCGCTACAGTTAGAGACTAGGGAGACTTGGGTAGAAGTAACGTAAGTAACCTAAATTAAGAAAAACAACTACAGATGACTTAGCTCTATTGGATATTGGAGACATGTACAAATACGAATCGTACAAGCAAAAAAGAAAAAAAGATCGACAGGTTGGGCACAATATTCCCGGACAAAATTAATAGTTCACCCAGACAGTGAGTCTATTCCCAGACGGTCCGGTGAAAACCGGACGGGTGGTAACACTAGTGTAGCTTTGCGAGTCATTGGTGATAAACGACACTTAGCCTAATTCGAACTATGAAAACCCTAAAGATCAATCAAGAGTTGATAAAATAGCTGCTATAAAAAATAATTCAGGCAAATGAACAAGTAAACGGTAATGTTTAATAAATCAACCATCGTAAAAACTTGGAATTTTATTTTAGTCCTATAGAAATACATTCCGATCAGTATCACGTCGATTTAAATTTAGTACTCAAAGTGCATATACAACAATGGCGGAACTACAACGACGCAAAAGTGGTTCGGCTGAACTAGGGCCAGAAGTCAACGGACCTGTATGAGTCGAGTAGAAAGCCACAACCCTCATCAGCGAATTTTTTTCTGTCAAGAACTAATGGCTTTTTGGGGACGCAAACCCAGTCCCTTTCGGCGGTGGTGGGTTTTTCACTTTTTTGCACATGGACACTAAGAGAACCATTTTAATCATGCCATTATGGGTGGTCAAGCCTACAATGGTGCGGCCGGCCTGAGTGGTGAGGGACGGATATATTCGGAAAGGATCTCCCCTAAAAAATTCCTGGAATTTTTCGATTTGTCCGGATTTAATCCTGGGACCCCACAGCCGGTAGGTTGACACCTTAATCTTTCGTCTAACCAGTCGTCGAGGAGATGGGTTAGAAGAGGAGTCCACATTAGAATTTGGAACCACGATCCGTAGTGAGGATGTTCGAGTGTAATATGATATACAGATATTCTGTAATCTTTTTGCAAGTTATTAATGATAACTTCTAATCCGGTAATTGCAAAATGATCTACCAAATATCATTAAGGAGCTTGTAAATTATATTAATTTAGAGAAAGCCAATAAACAACAAATGTTAATTGGTTTACTTCATTTTTACTTTCCCGGCTGTTATATATAATAGAGGGAAAGTATGGCGATCAGTCAAAAGATGACCCTCAGATTTCTGTATGTTTTGACTCAGGACTTTGAAACGTCGAAAAATGGGGTGTTTTCTGTATATATGAATGTTAGTGTGGAGGGGCGCGATTTTTTCACTCTCTTTGAAGAGTAATAACTCCTGTATTTTTTTGTCGAAAATTTCTGCAAGGTTTTTGTATTATGGGATTGATACTATTAAATATTGGTAATTAAAGGTCAAGGGGTGGGAAGATAAAGGGAGTCGTGTGTATCTCCAGTGGAGTCGAATTTAATGACGATTTTACTCGTTATTAGCATTTACAATTTTTATAAATCCCATCCCTGTCCTCAAAAGTAAGCTTTTTGCTTTTTATAATAGTTAAAAATATAACAAGTCTTTATAATAAAATATCAGCACAGATGGCGCCACCAAATGTTGCCGGAAAAGTCAAGCAACTCTTTACTGGATTTTTCCGTTGGTAATTTGAAAAAGATTGTAAACATATTTTATACACTGTCTTCTTATTTTATGTGAGACCACATATACCGTATTTTCGCGGAATGACCGGCATGCTGGTCTATGCAGGGGAGACCATGAATTCAGATATTTCAGTATGGTAAAAATCAGCATGCCAGTTTAAATGGGGTTATACATTTCTCTCTAGAAGACGCATTAAAAAAACGAAGGGTTTTTTTCTAAAACTGAAACTGTCGGCATTATATCAAAAACTACGATTATACGTTTAATTTCTTCAGTTTGTCTTCTTTCTAACGACGTAAAATACTGATGGAATTCCGAAAGTGCTTTTGTTGTGTGTATTTTATTGTTATTTGATTCAAAAACAAAAATAAACATATTAAATTTCAGAAACTTGCTGTAAATTATCTCAACTTACACTATTAACATCCGCTTTGTGTGAAATGTTAGAGGAAGGTGTTGTTTTTAAGGTCAGGACAGATTGTCAGTGCAGCCCACACTAACTACTTCTACTACTACTAATGTCAATAAGTTGCTAATTGTTTTATTGCCTTGTAGACGAAAACTCTTCCTGATTTTAAGTCTGTCAAATTACAATGTTGTTATTTTATTGTACTCGGAAGAGTGTTTTCTCTAACGTTTAATTAATTAATTTTATATTTTATTCGTAGTTTAGGCATGATGGTCTCCCCCGTTTTTATGCCGGTCATTCCGCGAAAATACGGTATCATGAAAAACATACGTATAGGTCATTACTTCCATGATAATGTGGATCAACTCTATTTTTGGTATGCGTTTGTGACTCGTCTAGTTCCGGGTATATAACTTCCTTTTCAGGGTTAGGAACATTTGTGTGAGATCTTGTAATGGACACATCGAATACTCACTCTCTTCCGATCTTGATGACTGTTCATATATTAGTTGTTTTGTGGAATACCACAGTTATGGTAGTTATTCCTTTCTCTGAATTAATATTCATGACAAATTACGAAACTCGGTTTCCCATTGTAATAGGAGTTGATATGATAATGTCAAATGACTTTTTTTATGTTGTAGAAAATCTTTATAAAATAAATAATTTATTTTCTTATTATTCATTGTAACTCTTACGAAGAAAAGAAAATGAATGAATGATATATTATTTCAATTATAGAAATATAAATTATTAAAATGAAATACGTAAAAGAGAAGATAAACGACGTCTTTAATAGAGAGATAACAACAAGAAATCTTTACAGTTTAATCCGTTGTAAATTTAACAGTACAGTTATTCACTTTTATTATTATTATAATTAGACATGAATGGTTTTGTAACAAGTTTTGTTTAAAAGGTTATTATAGACTATACATATTGCAAAATATATTTCCGCATAAAAGATATACGAATAGCTGTAAGCACTGTAATAAAATTGTAAAAGTGAGAAAGCCGATGTTGATGTTGCGATGATTGTACCTTTAACATATTTATATATCTTAATATTACACGACGTTTCTTTTTATCTATTATAAATTTAGTACATTACATTTCTTCTCACACAGTAACTTAAAATGTCTTCATTTTTCGTCGTTCACAATACCAGCGACAATCCAAAATAATTTTCACTTACGGAGACGACCTTTTATTTAAGGCTACACCTCCGAAAAAAGATGCAAAATGGATAAAAAAAAAAAAAGTACACTTACACCAATACCACAAAATTCGCAATACAATTGAGTAAAATTAAAAATTTGGCCGATATAATATATAACGGTTCTTATGTTAAGCTTCCTGATTTTGAAAATGTAATACAGTACGCTATATTAAAAATTTTACACAATATTGTTCCTATTTGAATATTTTAAAATACTAAATAAAGTACAAGACTGTTTTTAAAAATTATTGCTCCAGTGATAAATTTTTATTTCCTAGTGGACCTTCATCACGAGTTTCCATCTTTTTCTAAGCGAGCGTAACAAAATATCTAACTTAAATTGGGATAAACTCCTTTATTTTTAATGTTAAACAAAATTTTAAAATTATAATCAATTACTCATGATACAGATTTACTTTTTTCAATCAGCCTTGTTATGAAATAATTTATATTAATAGATTTTTTCTATTTGGTAAATATTATGTTATTTACTGCTATAATATTCTAAATTAACATGTTTTATATAACAAAATTAACAAATATAGAAACTAGTTACAGGTTATAAGTGAACATGACATGAAAAGTTTTTTATTTAATATTTTTAAATTAAAGTTTAAAGATCTATTCTTGAAAATGTAAAGGATGAAATGCATAATGGACAATCTACATAGAATATTATTAACATTTGTAGTAATAAATTTTTGTATTCTTTTTTATCACCTGTAATAATTACGTGAATGAAAAATATTTGATGACGTTTAACATACTGTAGATAAGAGTTAGAATTTTTGTAGTTGTACTTTAGATTGGCGAATATGTAAGATATTTTTAAACAATATTTTATATTGCTGTTACTTTTGAGATAAGAGCTATATATTTTTCGTTCAAGATATGTTAAAAAGATAAACTAAGAAAATTCTCTAGGGATCTTTTATAACGCTTCAATGAACTTCGAACTATCTCCAAGAAAATAACTTTTTTATGAGTCTATAGTTTGAAAATAAATAATTATTTATATAACCAGTATACGAATATTAATAACGATGCACTAAGTTTAATCTCTGTTCGGTTCAAAGTACATAGAACTCTAAATATTTTTAACAGCGAAATCAAAATAACTTATCTAAAATAATAAATGTTTACAAACAGTCGCTATTTGACCTTATAAAATTTGAAGTTTATTTTAAATTGACAGGTAAAAGACCTACTTACTGTATACACAATACAATACACTACTTGTATATTAAATTTTACAATATTGAAAGTTCAAACATCCTTAATGTATCGATAAAAGATGGTACCCTAATATTTCAAAACTAGGAAATAATTTCTTGCTTTGTTTTTAATATTAAAGATTAAAAATAGTCGAATTTGAGAAATTTCGTAATAAATTCTCAGATATAATAAACCTTGTTCAGCGGGATATATCGCACTTTTGCATATATCAATATTTTTAGATTAATTTGAAATTTTGATAAACTCGCGATACTCGTAAAAAGGTTGAATTTTTATTATTTATTTTCATAAAACCTTTCGTAGTAAACTCGTTAACAATTCAATTATTAAAAATTGATAGCATACAAAACAACACTAATAATAATAAATTAATGGATAACTAATGCAAGCGGTACTATACGTAGTATATATGGCGTATTTTACAAAATATATTACATTTTAACATTTTACAGTAAATTATTTAATGATTGTACGGTGTTAAAACAAATTTTTAAATAAATAACATTCGTAGCATGTTGCATGCTGTAGGCTAATAGGCTTACTATAGAAACAACAGTCTAACTTATACAAACTTTATACCCATTGTAAGTATATTAAATTATGTTTGCTCTTAAGTTATTTCCATCATTTTTAAGATGCACGAAATCTTGCAGCATATCGCTCAGCCAAGATCATTCTCGTTCTAGAAAAGAGTCATTTCTTTGTTTTCCACTAAATACTGAGACTCGCATCAGTCTTTGTTCGGACTTCTTTCTTGCTACACATTGTGTCCTTATGATATCAGTGCTTCTCTTTCTTTCATTTACGCTAATTACTTTGCAAACATGGGACCAAAACGTAGTGTTGCTGGTAGCTCTGACAACCAAAGAAAAACCATAATGTGCCTAGAGGAAAAAATAAAAATTTTAATTTTAGTGATAAATGAAAAAGTCTTCTTCCGACATTTTTAAAAGTTATTTTTATGATTTATTGTGATATTTTATTGTTAATAGTATTTTTTTCCTTATTTATATAAAACAATAAAAGTGTAACAGATATAACAGTATGGGAAATATTTAATAATACAGTTATCTTTTTTTAAGCGGATTTCCGCTTACGAGAGAAGGATCATATTGATGGCGTGTGGCGAAACCTTACTGTATTTATATGTTTTCAAGGAAATTTTTGCAAATAACGAATATTCCCCTTTCCAATCTTTCTAAAATCGAAGTTTTATTATCAATATATTTAAAGCTTTATTTTGAAAATCGACATGAACTGAATTTGTCATCCTTCAGTATTAATTTGATATTATATTATCAATCATCGTTTAATGGGATAAAGACCTAGAATTATATTTAATTAGATCTTCAAATTTTAAACATATGAATGAATATTTAAAGAATCCGATAAAAATATGGTTATTAATAGATTTTAAGTTATGTGAATTTTTAAAAATATGTTAATGTAATATTCTAATCAGGTTCTGAGATTCACAATTTCAGAAAAAAAAAGAAGGAAAAAATCAAATTATGATTTTATAAAAATTTTCATATGTACCGTAAATATAAATATAATTAAATTGATTAATATGGCTAAAAATTTAAAGTATCGTTCATTTTTATAAAATTTTTCTTGTGATTTTGTCATTTTCTCAAAACTGATGATTCTATAATCATCAGTTTTGAGAATATGACATTTTAAAATGTGAACTTATGAAACATCATTGATTATATTGACGTTGAACTTGTTGATTAATCATAAATTAAATATTATGACATATGATTATAAAATTAATTTATATCATTATGGAGCAAATACTAAAATTTTAGATTTTAAGTAAATGATAAATACAACCAGACTGAAAAGAGTATTCAAGTATTATCATTCTCTCATTTTTTAAAGGCAAAAAAATATTACGATTAATTATATAGAAGGCTCTCTATATTATTTCTTTCATCTCTCTCCTTAAATGCTGTGTAACATTTAAAATTCTCAGAAAATTATTTTCTGAGAATTATTGAGAAATTCGTGTTTGAATTTATTTGAGAATTTGTTTTTACAAACTTCATTCTTTTACGTTTTCTACGTTTCATCTTTGGCATACCGATACTCATATTTATCAAACATGACAGTGAAGATGCTTTAAGTCACATGAAAAAATCCAATCCAATCTTGAATTTTCAATTTATATAGCCTAATATAATAACTTATTTAAATATAAATTTTAGTATAATATAATTTTTAAATGTGAATACTCTCTATATTTCTTTGCAATGGCGGATATAAAGCGATGCGGTGAATCAGCGCAGGACCCGGTTTTTGAAAACCGTTTGATTGATAACACCTTGCTAATTCTTTACTTTTGTATGGAATATTTCAATATGAATGTAATATGTATACACGAATAAATAAATTTAGTGGCAGCCTTATGAACAATTTAACATTGGGACGATGACACTCTTGCTCCGTATCGTCTCTTTTTATATATATATATATTTGATGATACAGAAACTTAATCATAATTTTAAAAAAATATATATTTATTGGCCTCTCATCAAATATATGGGCATCAAATATAAGAGTAAATATACGCATTTTTTTTAAATAGCAAAAGGTTTGTAAATTTTAAGTTCATGACCTAAATAGAAGTGAAATTCGTTATATCTACTGTATATTGATACTATAATATCAGAAATTTTATAGCTAAAAATAAGCTTTCGACACACAAATATATTGACTTCAATGTAATATTAGTTTATTTCTTGCTATCACTCAAGTTGTTTGATGTTTTTAGCTGTTTATATTTGACAAAATAGTTCAATTTGTCTTTGTTAAAATACAGCAATGAGTTTTCTTATTAATTGTAAATAATGGAGAAATTTTATTATAGAATCATACTTCGGATATATGATTAGTTCCAGTTAAGAAATCTAGAGAGAAATTTAGCTTATGAAGAATTATAGGTAAGTAATTAATATTTATTTTAAGTAATATGACTTTAATAACTTGACTGAAGATCCTGATTCGACCAAAGATACATTGCATCTGACATCTGGATTAAATATCAGTGGCATCCCAAAACATTAATCGAGTAGGCTCCTCAGTCTGGAAAGTTTCGCATAAAATTTTTTTATTTTTTTCTATGATATATATATTTTTGTGTTAGTAAATGTAAGTGGTAATCCTCTTAAGAAGATAAATTCTACTGAAATATATTTTTAATAAAATATCATGAAATATGAAATGAACTAATAAATTATTATTACAGGTTGAACCTTCTTAATCCGACAACCTTGGAAGATGGACATTGCCAGACTACAGAAAATGCCAGATTACAGAAATTGACCTATGGAAACCATCTACGTAACCATATGCTTATTCCATACATATTTTGCATGATTATCAATAGTGGAAACAAGTTTCAGGAAATAATATTATCATCAATACTTCCAAACAAGGTTTTATTGTTTCATATAATATAAAGACTAAAAAAAATACTTGTTCTTGTAGTTCAGAAGTCGGCAAGGCCTTCGTGATCGCACTGTCTTCAAGTTATACAGGGTCATTAGGATCTCTATGATCATCAAGTATGTGTACGTCAGAAACAGAGGAAACGCAAAAAAATGGATTTCTTATGTTGGAATGAATCTTTGAATGATTTATTAACAACTTCCTTCAACCACTGTTGCAATGTAGACTGCTTCTAGTATTTTGGCTTTCCCTTAATAAATTTTATTAGAATAAAATAAAAAGATACAACATATCTATAAACTAGTGGCGATAAATCAAAAAATTGCCGGACCACAGAATACCAAACTAAAGTTCAACTTGTATTTTGAATTGTGAACTTACAAATAAACTTGTTTTCGTTACTAATTCAATGCTCTAAGTGTCTAAGATCATTCAGAATAAAGAGAATCATTTAGCAAATATCCGGGATCTAGATTTTCTGGCTAGAACTATATCACATTTCATAAATTTTAGTAAATATTTTTTAAAATTATCTTTATTATAACCATGAGTAATAATTATAAATGTATCTAATTATACGTTTAAACAACTAACGTACAGGTATTATATATGTTATAAATACTAACAGAAAGTAAGAACAAACGATAAAATGAAAACCATATTATTTTATTTCGAGAAAGCCAACGATATTTACATTTTTAATCTATATCTATATCTATATCTATATATAGGGGAGATCGGGGCAAGTTTGTCAAGCGCTTTTTTTAAAAAACAAATTTAAAAAAAACTTTGATTATAGGTTAGGCAGTTGAGTTTCATTGGTGGCTTGTTGAGAGTAGTGTTTTTATTGTTCTCCAACAAGCATAGTTGAATTATCAAGCAAATTTTCATTTTCGTTGAATTCCATATAATATTTTTTTTCCATTTATATTGAATTGGCAGGTTTTGTTATAATTCCATGATAACGAAAGTTACTTTTCCTGTTAGAAGGATGTAACTTCAACTTATTCACGTGGCCAGATCGTGGCTTGGCATTCTGTTCTCAGGGTTGTACTTAATGTTTCGAAATCATG
>NW_019385256.1:321075-346478 GCF_000671375.1 Centruroides sculpturatus
CGTAAAAATTCTCTAATTAGTCTGGAAATGGGGGACCTAATTCTTGCATTCTGTGAAAACGGGTAAGATTAGCTATAATGTAATTATCTTAATCTTCACTATTGTTACTTTTTGCCCAGTGAAGCGTGTCCTTGCAGCTAGATTCTAGATTACTTAGAAAAACAGTCTTTTATATATATATATAAACTATATTACATACAAATAAAAACCCAGCGAAGCGGGTCCTTGCAGCTAGTAAAATATAAAAATATAGAAGATACAAAATATCTTCTGATATTCGTCTGCATTCAGCGACAACCAACGACAGGCCTCTGCAGTAATGTCGTTGGTTGTCGCTGATGATTGTGAAGACCGACGGTATGTTTTTGTATTTTATTAAAAATATAAATACTAGTGGCCTTTTCGAAAAGAACTATTTGTTACTTTTTTCTAGTAAATGGAATGTCATCGGAGGACGTTTTACCAATTTGCATTATTGCGGATTCATGGTGTCCATAAAAATGTTGTTCTGTAAACGAAGATTATGTGCCGCTGGTGATTATGAAGACGGATATCAGAAATCATTTTGTATCTTCTATATTTATGTACTTCATTAAAAATATATTTTAGTCTACTATAGTCGTGTTTCTCGCGATATTCGGATTGTACGGAACGACGCAATTTCGTTGGCGAGGCAGACAGGAATTGATATTTCTCAACAGAAAATAGCCTGCGAGAGAAGATAATCGAAGACATCCAACTTTTTTCTTGTAATGTTAACTGTAATTCACAGCCAAATATGAAATGGTAATCGACCAACCAATCAAAGTTCGCGAAAAGTAGAACAAATGTTTAAACTCGGCACCCTCGAAAACCCATTAAGACAGATTTCGTGCTCACTGGTAACTTTGTATTAAATTAAGTGACTTTTATTCGAATGCCGTCATCCCGCTGATCAGATGGAAAGGAAATCTGTTGTTGGCGGGGAATTGAAGTTAAGTTAATTCGACCGATAGAAGACGTTGACTTCCCCCCAGATGATAGGATGATATCTGAAAAGTTCATTTGCATTTGCTTAAACTGTGTCTAAACGTATAAAGAACAAACTAACACACTTTCTTCTTTATATATTATAAATACATTATATATGTATATATGCATTCATTTTTTAAAGAAAAAATTCCCATTAATTTTCTTTATATTATTATTTTAGTAAGGCTTGTCTAAAAATTTACATTGAAAATTGTGCTCATCCGAACTGGTTTTGCTCGAGAAACTCGAATTCTAATGACATTTTTGAAAAACATCAATGGATAGAATGTTATTGTAACAAAGACGCGGTTATACAAGTTGTTACATATTATTTTGTTCAAAATGATCGAAATAGAATCTATCTTCGGAATCGCAGTTAAGTTATAGTTCTGATGAAGAAATAATTCTTAATTAATTGATATAAATAGTCCATGAAAAGAAAAAAAAGAAAAAATAACACGATCACTTTTAATCAAGAATTACTTTAAGCTCTTCTTTTCTAAGACTACAGAGCACATTTGTCTGGCTTTACAAAATCCTCCATTTTGTCTATAAAATGCACATACGATAATCTTTTCTTAAAGGTTTTCCTAGTGCTCGCGATCGTGACTCCCGCTGATTTTAGTCACGATTTTAGATTTGACCTCACCCGCACAAATCGTTCGTCCATAGAAACGAGTTTTAAATAGAATCGAAGTAAAATTAATATAAAATTGCTGAAATAAACTTTTGTATTATTTTATTATTATTTGAAAATAAAACGAAACGTTATATTTTTCCACTAGATGGCGGTAACAAGTGATGGTCGTGTGTAGTATCACGTCGCGTATAATTTCAAATGTTTGCATTGGTACGGAGAATGATATCAGGTGGGTAAACAGATTTATCATGAAATATTAACCTTTGTACTTAGATTGGCGTAAACCAATATACTTAATGGAACCGCCTTGCTTACGTTATCTGTCTGAAATCGTTTCGTTATAACTGAGTGAAGGGCGCATTGACACGTGGGACTTCTTGGCACCGATCTTTTTTTCGGTTGCATTGTATATAAAGTCGTCGGTTGCGCGATAAAGTAGATACCTAATTTCTAAGCGGAGTGATTCGGAGAAAAAACCAACAGGCTAGAGTCTCCATATTAATAAGACAGGAAAGAAACGAAAAAAGAAAGATAAAGTAGATAGCTTCTCCGTTTGTTATAGACAACGTCTCTCTCTTCCGTTTATCTACCCGTTGAATAACCGAGAACAATGACTGGGGTGATCTGTGGCTATGGTCAGACTATCGGTTTGAATGGACATCGTTTAGGAAATATCCAGAAGCTGAGCTTTCGTCGCCACTTTCAGACACGAAATGGTAGGAAATCATTTATTTAATCCAATGCTTACAATTCGCTAAAACTTTTATATTGTAGTAATTTAATAAATGGATGTATGAATGGATAAAATTAATATTCTTCAATATAGCTTAATTCTTAAATAAAATTAGGATCCAATAGGAAGTCCGCCAGAAGTCTTCCTCAAAAGTGAGTCTGGTACTTACACTCTGGCAAAAGTTGTTTTTCAAAATTTTTCTATAGCTGTACTATGCTAAATGAGGAATTTGGCTTTATGTTGATTAGTGTAACAGAGTTGTCTGCTCGTATGATCTTTTATCATTCCATTTCTGATTTTAAAAAAATACAAACATTTTTTATAACATGTAAATATGTTATTCATGAAGCATGGTATTGGTTTGATAACATGCTTCATGAATAACATATTTAAAATATCCATAATTTTATCTACTTGTATTACTGTAAACATTTTAAACAAAACAATTTTATTTTTATTTACATAAATTTCAATCATAGAGCAGAATTACTTTATTTCATTTTTGCTTAGCAAAAATTTAATATACCAACTTAAAGTCAATGTGTTAGGAATTCTGGTAACTTCAGGTGATTAACTAGGGCTAATATTTCTTGAGAAAAGAGAACTTTCCTCGAATGCAAAAGGATGACATAGATATTATATTAATGTTTAGTAATAATAATATAATGGGAAAATATTTTTTATCTTGCACATCTGTTGAAGGAAATGTGTAAATGATTAAACAGGATATACAATTATCAGCATATCAGGTAAATGTTGATATTAAAGCTTTGGATTTGATTATATAATAATATAATTTTACAAATGATTTCTTTTCATCTTATAAAGAATCAGTTTTGAATCAAATAATTTTTTCTTTGAAATTTATACAATACAAAAAGCATTTAAAATCAATATCTTTATTTGTAGTAACTTTTAATATAATTGTATAAAATTTAGAACTACTGCAACAGTTGTGAATTATATATATTAAGTTATATGATTTATAATTCTTAAAATTTAGAACATTTGAAGAAGGACCAATTTTAAGTAATAGGCCTAAATTAAAATGAATTTTGTATTGTATGAGTCTTAAAGGAAAGAAGCTACTTGATTGAAAGTTGTAAGCTTTATAGAATGATCAAAAATAATGTTATTTTATAAATTATTTATTATCTGTTTCATCCAATAGAAAACATAGAATTTGAAAATCTTTCTTTTAAGAAACTTTAATTTTTTTCTGGTTCAAAGTAAAGAAAGTATTAAAATGTCATAAAATTCTGATAAACATTAAATAAGTCTTTAAAATAGATAGAGAATAAAAATATTGTGTTTCTTGTAAAGACTAACTGCATATTTTGTTTATAAAAATTAATCTGTCTATTGATTAAAAAAAATCTCAAGATATTTTTTTGTAATGCTTTGAGTAGAGTGACATATTGTTAATTGCACAAATCTGGACAGTTTTTAAGCATGAAAAATGGATCTAAATATAGTTAAACTTAAGTAATTTTGAAAAGAGTATAATCTATACATTGACTTGTAAATTGGTTATTACATTACTGTAAATTACATTAGAAGACTTATAAAATGGTTCTTTTTAAAATTCCATTTTTGAGGGTTAAAAATAGAAGAAATCCAGGACTTGTCACCCTATTTACAATGATTTTTGAACTATTTAACTACCATTTAAAATACAAAGAATAAATCAATAATATAGTAAAGATTTTGTAAACCTTACCAGTAATAAATTGAGAGATGATCATCAATTTGTGGACAGGAGTGAAAATTTGCATTAAATATCATCTTCAGGGCCATTTGTCTTTCTCAAAATACTCTCCCTTGAACCTTGTACATTCTTATTGCCGTTATACCACATGTATTAAGTCTTTAAAGCCATTTTTTAACAGTATGCAAACTGTTGTCACATTGCTCTGCAAGCTTTTTCATTGGATGTAAAATGTTTCCCTTTCAAAGCTGTCTTTGGATGTAATAAGAGAAAAAAGTTGCAAGGTGATAAGTTCAGAGAGTATGGTTGACATGATAGAATCTTGGTATTTATGGTAGTGATCACAGGCTGCACATTATTAGCCATGATGATAACAGTTTGCATGCTGTCGAAAAATGGCTTCCAAGAAGCTTTTAACTATTTAAGCTCTGAAATTTCTTCTTTCTGTGTGCCTGGAGACAAAATTGTTTTTACCACTCAGGCTACAAGGGGAATTTGTATAGCAAAACCAGTGAAACAACTTTCCCATCAAACTTTATTTTGACTTTTTGTAAATAGTCTAAACTTCAAATTATGAAAAAATTTCCCTTCAGCAATTTTGTTTGGAATGGATTCAGCCAATTTTTGGCTGATTTCCTGTTTAAAGAGTTAATGCATGGGTACAACACTGGCAAAAATGTATGAGGTTATTTTGAAAAAGGGTTTATGGGATATTCCAAGATGACATCTAAAGTAAGTTTTTGCTTCTGTCCACAAATTAAATAATCACTCTTCATAATATTTATCATCAACATTAATATAGATTTTTTAAAATAAGTCAGAAATTCAGGAAAGACAGAATTTAAATTTGTTTATTGAAAAATATTTTTTAGATTCTTTTTTATTTATCATCAGCTAACATAAGAAAATACAAATACAGTAGAATCTCTTGTTGTTCTAGTTTCTTGTTCCGCTTTGAATTTGAAACAGTAGAATCTGATTATTTATTTTATCATATTTTTATTGATTGTTTAATATTATCAGAGTTAGCACTTTGCAAAACATGAATTAAAATTTAAGTTTTATATCTAGATAAACAGGCATTTTTAAATTTCTTTTTTGATTACCAGCTTCAATATGTGATTGATAACATGAAATTGTTAAGTTTTAATCATTATTTTCTGTATTTTAATCATTCAATATAACAATTTAAACTGTTACAGCAAAATTTAACAATTAAAAATTGCTGTTACATGCTGGACAGAATTACCATTAATTTAATAAATCTTCAACTTTATACATTGTTTTTAATTGATCTAACATGAATAAAACCAGAATTTCTATTTATTGTAGTCCTAATTATTCACACCACTAAATGTAATCAGTCAGTTATTGTTTCAAAATAGGCCAGTTCCAAAGTGATCCCAATAAGTGGATTCTATTGTACTTTTGTAAATGTTCTGTTTTGTATGTACTGAGAATGATTCTTAATAAAAGTTTTGGTATATTAAGTAATAGATGGGTCATCATCAGGAAATATATTAAGAATTAAAACATATTGCTTTACTTAAAGAATGAAATAAATTATTGTTAAAATTTTTCATTAAATAAACACAAGGTTTGACTATTATGGCTTTAATTTCTGTCAAAAACTATTAATTCTGAATTTTGTGAAATTGAATTTTTCATCTTAATACAGTTAAAAACTAAGTCTTAATAGGTTTTGAAAAATATTTTAATACAGTAACTTACTTAGATACATTTTTTTAATAGCATACAATCTTTTTTATGGATGTGATTTCTAACACATTGAGCAATATTTACTCTATTAATATATAAAAAATTTCTTTACATAAAGATGATAATTGGATAGCCATCAGATAAAAATGACATTATAGATTATAATAGATAAGGGTTTTTAGTTGATTCTGACATGACAATAACAATGGCCATAAAATATAATAATTATTATTTATTCTTACTAGATAAATTTTAAAACTTTTAGGAGAAAAATTCCTCATGTTTCCTTAAGACCTTAAAAATGCAATTGACAATATATAAATTTTGTGTTAATTTCAACTTGTTAATTCTTTTTAATAATAAGATGGAATGAATTTACATTAATTATTTTTTTTAATTTATTTACAAATTTAGCAGATTTCTGATACTGTTGTGATTAAAAACTATTAAACATTATCTTAATTTCCATTGTACTAATTTTTATTATTTTTTGCTATGCAAAAAATAATAAAAATTTATTTGAGAAATCAAATGTGCAAAATAAAATGTTTACTACTAATAATAATAAAAACACTGTTTACAAAGGCATAATCAAATAGCAAATATAATATACATACAAACACAGATGATTAATTAAAAGGACATGTTAAATAATTTTAAAGTGTATAACTTGAAGACTTATTAATTATCATTATTATTATTAATTTATTAATAATTCGTCTATGACCTGCTTCAACAGCTAGCATAATGAAAGCATTTTTAAATATTGTATTGTGAACAAATATGATTAATTTAAAGCACTGGTTAAGACCAATAATTTAACGATTTCATATTATCAGCTACATATGGAGGCTGATAGTGGAAAAGAAACAATAAAAATGTCTATTTACAGAATGACAATGATAATCAGTTTCTAGTTACAATAAGCAAAGTTTTCATAATGTATTATATGGTTGGAACTTGCTAATTTTGATAACTTAAACCAACTGATGATAACTATAATTAAATTAAGTGTAGTTTATTGTATTTAATAAAAACGAATTTGTAAAATGTAACATTAAACATAAGTAATTTAATTACATAGATATAATAAAGTAGGTTTTTTTGGTTGGTTTTAAATTGTGAAATCAATAAAAATTTTGAGAAAGACATTTTTCTTAATAAGTGGTTAGAAATCTTTCACTTTGTGTTGTAAAATAAATTTAATTTTGATATGACAATTTTATCATATCTTGTAAAATGATAGTTTAATAATTTTTATTTACTTTTTAACAACTTGATTTAGTTCATCCTTAATGGATTTAATATTAGTTACACAGAACTTTAGTTTTATCTTGATGACTCACGCTCTTTTCTCTTTAGCAGTACTTTTTAGAAACTTTCTACAGTACAATAAAGTTTCGTCATAGTTTCTTATCTATAATTGCCCCTTTATCGATAATTGCGAAAGTAGTCGAAAATACTCCTGTATGAGTCACTCTTAGTGCATTCAATAGAAAATTATATATTCAACATTTTAGTAAAAATACATTATGAATATTCCGCATAAAAGTAAGTTCAATCGATTTCACTATACATAAGTTTGAACTTTTTACTACCAAATTCGATAAGATAATTTATCATCGTAAAACTTCGATTCGTACTTCATCCGTTTCTAAGTTTGATATTCAATGTTAAAAGTTTCGAACATTCCTGTCATATTTTGTTTAACATACGAAAGGAAAATTACCGTTGGTACGATAATCAATATCTATTTTTCTGCTGAAGTGACAGTTCAAGGTAAAGTGGATTGTATAGATTAGCATCAATCACCTTGAGATTTTTCCGATTTTTTTCTTTATTAATATGATCACATTCTAGGAATATCATTGTTAATTTTTTTACTTGCCAATTTATTGATAGCCTGGTTTTAGAGTTGTTTTTTATTCTCAACATTGCAGACTGAATAGTCATAGCTCAGACTGATTTCTTGCCTGTCTTTACCTTGACCCATATTCTGACAGTTTTAAATCCTAAATTGGGATATGCAAATGAATACAGAAAAAAAAAATTATATAACTGAAATGATTTTAAAAATATTCGTGCGATACAATTGCGTATTCTTCTTTTATTTTTCACTTATTAAAATCATTATTTGCTTTCGGAGAATGATATTTATATACTATCGCGGATTTTCTATTTATAATTATTATTTACTATGGTTTCTGCAAAATCGTAAAAGTATTTTTGAAATTATTTTTAACATACGCAACATATGCAGGAGATTTAGTGATGATGACGTCACTTTTTTCATTACTTTGGCACTTGTATGTGTTTGATTAGTTGCCAACTGTCTAGAAAATTTCTAACGAGAACAATGATTTCTTAAGTTCGTTGATTTCTTATTAGTTTTATTTTTTAGTTCAATTTCTATTTATAATAATCAAGTTTTTGATGTGTAAGAATTAACACGCAATGAACAAAACTCAGAATATTAATAATAATCATAATTACAACATTATGTAAATTATCTACTTTTAAATATAGAATTTATATATAAACTGTAGGTGTAGTTTATATATAGGCCTACAGGAAAACTTAGCCTACCTATTATAATAGTAATAGATTATCCTGTAATTTTTATATCAAATATAATGTACAGGGATCTCATCCTGTGATTGAAATTACTTTCATGTTTTGATTTCTTAATTTAGAGACAGCTAAAAATTAAAACTCCACACCTCTTACTATAAAAAAAGTACCAATATGGTACATCCTTTTTATTTTATTATAATCATCTATCGAAGCGGTTATCTGATTCGCTAACCGAGCAATATAATTGAAATGGATATGCCTCCTCCTCTATCCGTGCAACCTGTTCTGTAGATGCAGGTGGCTTTAAAAAAAGTGTAAATTTTCATTTTATAGATAAGAGTTGTATTATAAGGTAAGTTGACTACACACTCTCTAGAATAAGACCGATCTGCTGTTATGCTACATTGTCAATTGTTTGATATTTTAGTGTATATTATTTTAAGATATATCGAGAAACATGCTAAATTTATCTCCTTTTTTTTATCATGAAGTACTTTACTTAAGAGAATTACGTACATAGCTTTATCAACATCCTGTTTGATTAAGAATAGGCTACATTCATTTCAATAATTTTTTAAATAATAACTTTATAAAAATTGTAACGCATTGAATATTTTATATATTCCAGTCACGCGTAGAGGCGAATAACCTAATTCCTAGCAATTTTATCTACTTAAAAGTACTTGACAATATTTTTATTTTATTGAATTGCCTTCTATCTTTGCAATATCAAATGCGTTATCGAAATATACGCTTTAAAATGTTGTTTACTAAAAATAAGTTTTCTTGTTTACTTTAGTGGAGTTTGATCTAATCTTGGATGCGTTTTAATCTTAGTATACGTCGGGTCAGAAGGGAAAGTAATAAAATCCTTTGACTATTCAGTTTAGGTGCATCGAACTTGATGTATGTACGAGATTGACTTGCAAATTTCTTTATATAGAATGTTCCATTCCCATTTTGACTAAGTCTGCTCTTTAGTAGTAATTTGATTACAGTTACTGTTATTTTAGCGTAGGCAACTCTGGCTTGGAACAAAACAGTTCATGTTATTCAAATATCTTGTTTGAAACACCGTCGAGAACGTGTAGGGGTCCAAGGTTAGAACGGGCCCCTTTTTCCTAAATAAATAAAATACGACACATAGAATATATTTGTTTTTATTAATAAAAACAGTTTTTAAATTTTTTTGTTAGTAAAAATAACATTATAAGTATAGAAACCATTGCGGGCCCGGGGAAAATTTCCAGCTCCTCTGTCCTCGCGCGACGGCCTTGTTGAAACGTGCTGTACTTGGAACATTTTTTTTTTAATTATTTATAAATCGTATCGAGTTTATATAATGCTGTAGTAAATTACATCTAAATTGAATTAAAATAGATAAAGTTGTCATCTCGACTCACCTCCACTATTCAAAGTCCTTAACATTTATTATAAATGTTATCAGTGATAAAGGTCGTGCCTGACGCACGTGATTATCTTATAAACAACCATTGCAACTGACATATTAATATAAATTCACCCTTCTGTATATCATTTTTAATCCTTTTTATACATTTTACAAAAATTGTAAGCTGCTTTTTATGGTAGCGATGATATTTTGCTAAGAAGTGCAAATTCAAATAGTCACATCGGCGTATACGTCGGTGGTTTGACAGCTTACCTACCCATCGTGCAGTGCGTCAGTCCTTCGTCGAGCAAACTCCAGTGACCTGTATTGATGGTAAATCGTGTAAGAGAGGATGCGATTGGCCATTATTTTAACGATGTCATTCGGTCGACTAATAGTGTTTGGCGTAACTGAGACAACTTCCTTCCGAGTTAGGGTTGGTCGATGCCTTCTTTTTGTTTAGAAACCGAAGATGAAATAGGCCAATTAGGTATTTGCGATATAAATAGTCCGTCTCGATTAATAGGTAAACGAATACGATTTCGATTAAAAGACATCAAAATCAATAATTTTATTTATTATAATAGAATATTTAAACATGTTTTTTAATTGTCCGTGCCTTAAACTGTTTACTTGGCAAGTAGCTTCTGTAATAAAAATATGAACTTCTCTAATGTTTTAAACAATGCTATTTAATGTTTTCTTTATTAGATCTGGTCTGTTGTTCTGTAACACTTGCAACATTGTCATTCAGATGTTTAATATTAAGTTACTAGATGTAATTTCCTTTCTATTGTTTGGTATTGAAATATATTACTCAAAACATGTCATTTACAAAAGAAGAAATCTGATTCCAAATTTATGACACACTTAACTACAGTAGTGGAAAAAGGTGATGACATTTCTGCCTTAAATGCATTGATTCTGAATACTAATTTTGTTTTCTTTCATATTAAATGATACTTAATGTTCTTTTAGAGAAATCTAATTTTATTTTGAATTTCGGAGCAGAGTTTCGGGTTTAATATTAAGTTTATAAAACTTATTACATTAGCAAAACACAAATGTAAAAATGTATAATTATCAGTGTTCTTTTTATACAAGTAAAAACAGTTTGGTCATACTAATATAAGATTGATATCAATATAACTTTCCAATAATTTAAATTTTATTGTGTAACATAATTACAATGCAAGATTTTTTTATTCTTGAGAAACTGGAAAGTTTAGACTTTATATGTTTTTGTTACAACTAAGATGATGGTCTTAAATTGTTTAAATCTAAAATGAAAAATTCAGAAAATAAGAAAATGCAGAAATTCTTGAAAAAAGAAAATTAAAGCAAAAATAGTTATATATCAGGCAAAAATTTGTGGATAAATGTGTTAAGATTCATATAATCTCTAAGAATAAAAATGCCATGAAATTAAAATAAACAATTTTAAAATATTTTATTACAAATGCATTACTGTTATTAAATAATGTAATTTAGATTGATCTAGACTAAGAATTAATTTAATCCATTACTTTAATCCCTTTTAAAATTTTCGTTTTTTATTTATAAATAATTATTCAAATTTTTTTCTCAGAATAGGAAAAATTATGATATATGTTTGTTTTCAATACAAAATTCATTTATTAATTTAATTATTAATGAATAAAATTTTAAAAAATTTAATTCAAATTTAAATTTCTTTTATTAATTAATTTTTGTATATTCCAGATATTTAATTAGACTTAGTTTTTGATTACAATTTTGATTTGTCTAACTGAACAAATGATTGCTTTTACTTATTGGTATTTGCAATATTATTATTTTTAGTGTAGCATTTATTAATCCAAACAATTTTGTAATTCAAGTATTCTCTTAATTTTTTAATATTAAAGTACTATATTTTTATAAAACAATACACAGTTTGTGGATAAAACAAAAAGAATATTATTTTAAATATATATATGTGTATATATATATAATTTTAATTGTTTTAATTTTCAGGCAGCATATCTTGGTTATCACAGATGTCTTGTCCAAGACCAGTTGTAATATGCGGACCATCAGGTAGTGGTAAATCCACTCTGTTAAAATACCTAATGGATGAATATGGTGATTGCTTTGGTTTTAGTATATCACGTAAGTATTATTATAATTTAATAATTAATTCTTGTATGATCTTTGTTAATATCTATTTAAAAATAATCTATTATTTGACAAAATAAATTAAGCAATTTCCATATATATTAACAATCTGATTTTCAATAATATATGGTTAGAATAGCATCATAAGGTTTTTAAAATGTTTAATTTTCAGTTTTTAATTAAATTTTTATTTATTTTATAAGTAGTTTCAGTTATGAATAGAAAAACACATCAAATTATTGTTGAATCAGTTTTATAATTTAATAAAATTACCAAATAATGAAAGATGTATAATAATTGCTGTCATAGCTTTTTGAAATAATAATATCATTATTACGCAAGGAATTGTTTAATAAAACATGAAATTATAATCTATCTTAACTACTAATTATAATGTAATCTAGATGATGTGCATAATTACAAAAAAATAATTTTTGTATTTAAATATAAATTATATTTAAATTGTTTTAAAGAACTAATTATCCCAATTTATATTTTAATACTTGGAAGGGATAGAAACATTCAATTTTGTTTCTATTCGTCTAATAACATTTTTCTAAGATTTTCTGCTTTTTATAAAAATGCTGTAAGATAAATATGAATAAATTAATAAAAGATGAAATTATAATCTATCATGAAATAAACATGAAATTATAATTATAATAATTGTAAACAGCAATATAACTGATCAAGTTCAAAGATCTACATCATCATCTTCTGAGAAACATCTAATCATACTGGTTTTCAGAAACCATGGTTATTATTAGCATTACAGAATCAGTGAATGACGTTAAAACATGATTTATACATGTACAGTACAGTACATATAAATTTAAATATTGAACTTATAATTAAACCAATGTAATTATTGAGTGCATTATCTGGTATAGTGGGCTGGAATTAACTTATATTGAATTAATAAATTGTGTAAAATTGAAACTATTTGAAATAGTCAATATTTCAAGTTTCAATTTTTTTTATTGTAAATTGATTTTCATCTAAACATTTATGTTTGAATAGAATTTAGCATTGGAT
Source organism: Centruroides sculpturatus (assembly GCF_000671375.1). Taxonomy (NCBI): domain Eukaryota; kingdom Metazoa; phylum Arthropoda; class Arachnida; order Scorpiones; family Buthidae; genus Centruroides; species Centruroides sculpturatus. The sequence continues at coordinate 334,022 of NW_019385256.1, forward strand.
TTGACTTTTTTAGTAAGCTTTGTTTTCATAAGTGATTTTCTTTTCATCTTTTTTTCATTTGTATATTCTAAATTTTTTTCCCCTTTGTACAGAAACATTGTTTATATATTTCTATCTCTTAGTATACATTGACATAAATTTTAAAAGAGGGATCTTTTTTTATTTATTATCTATTTTGTCTGAATAAAAAGTTGTTTGGCTATATTTATAGCTTACATAACATAAATTTGTTTAGATACAATATTTTCTGATTTTACTTTAGTTGTCATAATTAAAGAATGTGAATTATTAATAAAATACTATTTTTATATAAATTTCAATTAAAATATTATATAGAAAGTTGTATTTAAATGTTAATTATATATTTTTAATTAGATACAACCAGAAAACCAAGACCTGGTGAAAGTAATGGAAGAGGTAAATTTTTTAAATATATTTATATAATTTTAAAATTAAATATTTTATTTAAATATATATATAGAAATTAAAATGTTTCAGAATATCATTTTGTTGATCGTGATGAAATGGAAAGATCTATTAGTAATGGTGACTTTATTGAATATACAGAATTTTCAGGAAATTTATATGGCACAAGGTAAGAATTAAAATTAATAATAATAAAAATATTTATTTTTCTAATATGTAGCTAGGAAGGAACAAATAAGATGTTTAATTTAAATTATTTCTAATAATAATTATGCGAGTTAAACTGTCATACAATTTTCTTAGTGATTAGAAAAATAATACAATATTTATTATGAAAAATCTGTTATAATTTTTCAAAATAATCATTCAAAGATTTTTACTTTAATTTTTAGAATTTGTTAAAATATTTTGACAAAATGCACATTTTTGAAAACTTTTATATAAAAAAAAGTAAATAAATATTACATTTAATTTAGAATTAAAAATCAATAATAAATAAAATACTAAAATATATTATTTTGAAATTTTACTAAAAAATTTTTTACAGTAAGAAATCTGTAAGAGATATTCAGAATAAAGGAAAAATATGCATATTGGATATTGAAATAGATGGTGTAAGAAATATCAAGAAAACTGATCTAAAACCATATTATATATTTATAAAGCCTCCAAGCTTGGAAATTTTGGTAAAAATAGTTATTATTTTTATATAAAGAAAATTAATGGATAAAATATTGATTTAACTAATGTAATTATTTATATGATTTATTTTTATTTTAATAGGAAGGAAGATTAAGAGGTAGAGGTACTGAAACAGAAGAAAATGTTCAAAGACGTTTGGCAAGAGCAAGAGAAGAATTGTCATTTGGTAATTTATTTTTTATTATTTTAATACTTATATATTTAAAATACATTAATAAATAAAATTTATAAATGATAAAAAAAATATTGCAGGTGAACAGCCAGGCAACTTTGATCTTGTATTAGTTAATGATAATGCAGAAGAAGCATATAAAAATCTTAAGAAGTTTCTTTTGCGAGTAAGTTCATTTCATTATCATTTTTTTTTTTAAATAAATTTTTAGGATATTTTATAACTATTTAAAATAATGAAATAAAATCATATTTAATTTTATAGAATGTTTTAGATTATAAAGAACTAATTTTAATCATTTAACATTTCATGAATAAAATAAATTTCCCATTCACAAAATTACTGGCTATTAATGTGTGTTCAAAACAATTTACCTTCATTTTTAAGTATTTGAATTTACACGTGTATTCTGAATTTTTTATGTTCTAAAGATAAAGCTTTATTGTTTGAAAATATTACATTCAATAAAATAACATTTTTCAGCCCTTTTTTTTTTTTAAATTATAACATTAAGATATGAAATGATTTGTACTTAATTAAATTGAAACATTAAATTGCAATGTTAAGACATTAAATAGAATTTACAAAACTATTTTCCATAATCTAAGTTTTGATATTTAGTTAATTGAGTCATTTAAATGTGGAAAGAAGGCTTTTAGTGCTTTTTAGCTTGTTGTCATGTCTTTAAAGCATTGTTTTGTTTGTTATAAACTTAGTCTTTTTGCTGTTGTAATAGTTTATTTTCTGCTGTAGAGATCAGCAACTTTGAAAATAAGTCTGTGAAGAAATGATATTTTAGTAGATTGTATAGTTACCACACATTATTGCTTTTGATTATAATTAACTGGTATTATACTAAAATGATTTATCTTTATTAAACCAATGAAATAAGCTAATTCATATTGTCATTAACTACAGTAATTTATTAACAGTGCTTGAAAAGTTAAAAATATCAGAGAACTTATTTTGCAAGCTGTTGATGTAAAATTCTAAGATATATTCTTATACATAATTCATTTATTTTTCTATCAATTTAAATGTTGTTTGGAATCAAAAGGTTGCTGACTTCTATTTTGGCATTCTAATATCATATAACTTAGTATTGATTTAAAGAATGAATGTTTAAAATTACTTTGTTTTATATATAAATATTTTTAATTAAAAATGGATGATGATGATTTACATAAAGTTATAATGAATAATACAAAAAAAAATGTCATTGACACTTTTTTTGTATTATTCATTATAACTTTACTACATAAATGTTTCTTTTTGAAAATTGTTTGCTTATTTAATATCATTTTATAAGTAAAACTATAAAAATATTTTCTTCGAATAGATTAAATGATTGTATTTCAATTGAGTAACTGACTTATTTTTGTTTTTGCTACATATATCACTTTAATCTATTCAAAAAATATTTCATATCTACTCCCCAACATTAAGTTGGAGGAAAAACGTTTAGAAGTTAAGGATATTCCCTTCATTCTAAACGTTTTTAAAAAGTTTTATTAAGATGTATAAATTTGCAGTTTTGATGGAATTCAAATTATGCAGTGTAGACTTAAAATATGTTACTTTTGAATTTAATGATAAATTAAAACTTAGCACAAAAATCCATAAAGCACAATTAAAGAATTATTATTTTATATTGAAAAAATTAGTTTATACACAAAGCAGTTATGAGAAAAAATATTTTGAAACATTGGAATAAGGATTGAGTGTAAAATAGTTTAATTAATCTTAGAAAAAAGGGCATATTTTCTGTACGTATATGTAACTATTAATAATAATGTAATCTTAAGACTATTGCTGACTGACTTTTTTAGTTTAAAATATAGATGAAGATTATATATTTATTGACATATATTATTAAGTTCTCAAAATCAGATTACTTGTCTACTATCAAATTAGTAAATGATAAAAAGTGAATATTTATTTATTAATTTTTATGAATTTAAGGTAGTAAAACACACACACACACACACATTTTCAATGACCAATGTAATCTTGATTACTTTCTATTAACATAGAGAGATTTTAAATTTAAAACTTTGTTTTTAATGTACATCACATTTTTTTAAAATTAGTTTTTATGATCATTTCATATTTAAACTTTATTTTTTATTCTTCAAATATTTTATTTTTACAAAAATATCCTTTGATAGTTTCTCTGGATTACATTCTATATATTCATTTGAAAGTTTTATTAAAAATATATTTATTCAATTACATTTTTAATCCAATTAGATTTATATGGAGAAAATTGATCAAATAACTCCAGACATCTGCTAGATAACTTTTATATACAGTATTTTAAATATCTTAGTTTTACTTAATAAAATTGAAACTTTACACTTTACACTAAAGTCTTTATATTCTATTATGTATATTTTATCTGGTTATCTTTGTTAATTAATTAATTAATGGACTTTGAAAAATAATTTTTTTTGTCATTTGTATCTTAAACTTAAAAAATATAACCTTAATTTAGAATAAAAATAAAAAACAATTATATATTTGTTTTGAAATCTTTTGCATTTTCTCTGTTATATGCTATAAAATAATGAAATGGCTAATGAATGAATTTATCTAATAGTTATTTCTAAGAAATTTAATTTTATTGACATAGATTCAAGAAATATAAATAATTAAATAAATAAAATTGTTTTTAAATTTTGACCAATTTGGTATAGTTTTAGAGCATAAATTCAGGTTTTTGGGGGATAATTTTTGTATTTATATTGGTGTTAGATAGACGTTACGTCTGAATTTTATTCTTATTTTTATTACTTTTTAAAGTTCTTAATTTACTTCATTAATAAAGTAAGGTACTTCATATTCAGTACTTTTTGTATTGTTGGTTTACTTTAATTTTAATGTTTTTACTTTCTTTTCCTCTTTTATTGAAAAAATATATAATAGATAAATGTCTCTTACTTAACAAAATGTTTCTGAATATGACAATAATAGTATTTTATTAGATTTTTATACTTTAAATTCAAAGTCATTTAATTTCAAATAAATACAAATTAGAAATTGTTTTATTGTGTTAATCTAATTGTTTGTTATTTCATTTATATCATATCATAAAAATAAACATATTAAACAGTTTATAATTATTTTCAATTAATATTAAATATGTTAAATGAAAATAATTATAACCATTTTGAACATTTTCTTCCAATTTACTCATATATAGCTTTTATTAAATTTTTAAAATAGATTATTTTAATCAAAAGAAATTAATAAAATTAAAATTACATATAATTTTAAATATTTGGGAATTTAGTCAAAATATTTAATTTGCTCCCTTTTTGTTGCCTTAGGAAATTGAAGAAGTGAAGAACAGATCAGGCACAAAAGGTGAAAAATGAAATGCCATTAAACATTAACATCAAGATCAATACAATGAATTTTAACCTATTAGATCTGAATTTTTGTAAATTTGATGCATTTTATATGATGCATTACTTCTAATCTAAGAAAAACTGCACTGTGATATATAGGACCCACCAAAACTGCATTATATTTATTTTTTAACTGTTGTCTTTTATTAACTTCTGAACTATTTATTTATTTAAGTTTATTAATTAGAAAAGAATATTAACATTTATTATTTATATATATATTAGTTATTTTAAATATGCATGATTTTCACATTGTATGAATGTCTATTATATTTATATATTATTTATAGAGAATGAATGATATATTTTAGTATTACTTTTTTTCCCCCTCACTCTTCTATGTTTTCCTTATTTTGTTTTATAAATTGTTATCTTCTCATTTGTGGAATCTCATTTTATTATAATTGTAACAATATAAAAAGATATATTTGTGAAACTGGAATTTTAATAAATAGTTTAACAACTGTTAGAGAAAAGAGTATTATTCAATATTTTAGATTTTTCCAAATATAATTAAAAATCTAAAATCATGTTAAATGTTTCAACTTTTAACTTTATAATGTATAAGTCTTCTTTTTGTACTAATCCTACTAAAAGAAACTTGTAAAATTCAAAGCATGTTATGTAAAATACAATTATTTTTAAAAATTAAAATTTAATTAGGTTTGTTTTATTTAATTTACTTACACATTATTATCCTAATGTAGTTTATAGTTTTGAATCCAAGATCAGTAAATTTCTGTATCAGGTTCAATCAGAACTTATCATGATAAAGATTAATTTTAATTATATAATTTAATATTTTAATATATATCTTGCTTAGATTGTTCATTGCAAATTATTTCATGTTTAACCTTTAAAAACTATGTTAACATTAAATATATATATATATATAATGTTAGCATCATATTTTAAATAAATATCATATTGATTAAATGAAAATTTTTCAATACTGAACCTGATACAAGTTTGCAAGATCTCCAAAAAATAATTATAAGTTGCTAAATAACCTAAATTGCACAGGCTCTCCTACGGCGTGGGTGAACCGGAAGGAGAAGCCCTCGGATGCTCAGAGATTACGTAATGGCATTACATGTCGTGGGGCGCTACATGCAGGTTCTCCTCGTGCGTAGTCTCTACCTTTCCTCTGGGGTATTGCTATTCGACATCAACATCAAGTGGAGTGAGTTTTGGGATGTGGTACAGTTGTTATTTTGCAATTATACTTCGTGAAAAGATCTGTTCAAGATTTCCATTTTCTATATTTTCTAGATGTTTATGAAATTGTTTAATGTATGTTTTTGAATTTTTTTTGTACAAATTAGCTAAATGAAGCATCTAAAATTTTTAGTATTTCTTTACAATAGTATTTTTTTTTTTTTTTTTTGTAATGATGTAGTAATAATAATAATTTTTCTGATTGGGTAAACTTTGAACAAATTGTGTGCACTTCGTGCTGAATTTTGTGAAGCATTTTCATTTTTGTATAAAATTCATGTCAAATTGTGCACTATTATTTATCTTCATTTTAACATTATCATAATGCTATCATTTTCTTTTGTCTTTCAATATGTGTCAATATATTAAAAGAATTTAAGGATTTTTTTTATTACTGCTATGAAATCTCATCTTATGTTAATGACTGATTTCTTAAATATGTTTAAGATGGATATTTATATTTTTTATATGATTAAATTAAGCACTTTGAGAATTTAAGTTTTGGATTTGTTTTCTGTTGTAAAACTGTTTTTTTTAATTAAAAAAAAAAACAGAATTTAATGATTTTGATTAATTCATTTGATTGCACTTAATGTGTCTGTAAAGAATTTCAAATAATTTTTTTTGTCAATATTAACATAACAGATTTCTAAATAAGAATTTTGAAAACATTGTTAATACTTTTTAATTTAAATTATCTGCATAGAAAAATTCAAATTCTAACATTATATTTATTTCCCACCAATATTGTATGTGTCCTTTTTATATATATACATTATACATTTGTAAATATGAATGTAAACAGGAATTTAAATCTGTAAAATGTAGATTTATAGAATTTCAAATATGTTTATTAATTTGATTTAATGTAATTCAGGATTATTGAAATGCTGCTACAAATTTTTTGTATATAAATTATTAGTATTGAAAAAATTAAATTTTTTTTGTGTATATTGACAAGAAGAAAAAATTCTTTAATGTGCTTTCAATAAATGATTTAAAAGCATCGTTTTTTATTTTTATTATTTAAAATGCATTTTGAGAAATTTCAATGGGTTTATTTAAGGTGTTTAATTAATAAAATGTGTTAAAAGAATTTTAAAGATGAAGAGAATGTGCGATTTTTAATTCTTTTTTAAAAAAATTCTCATCATTGCTACAATCAAGTTGTACATTTGCCAGAGTTAAATTTAGATTTAAATCGCAGATTTGACCATTAAGTTGCGACGTTCAACCTTCATTTCGCGAGAAAGATGATGAATTAAATCGAGATATTTCATTTTTACACGAATTTATGTTAAGAACTAAATATAAAGTATTGTTTTTAAGAAAATGAATGAGAACTGGATAATTAAAAATTAATTAACGCGCATTTATAACATCATAATTCACTTATTAAGAAGTTTTAATACAAACCTAATAGTCGCCAGCTTTATTGCATGCCATTTTAAATCGTTAATTTGAAACGGTTAAAAAGAATCATTAATCATTATAAAATTTAAAGAAAATTAGTCATTGTCTTGTCCTAATCAATTAATCTAAACAACTGTTGAAATTTTAGAATCACAAACAGGATCGTGTTTAATTAATTAATATAGTCACATGCGATTTTTACTCGTCATTTGAAGTTGAGAAATGCGATTAATTCATAATTATCATACAAATTTATATTAACTTTTTTTTTATTATTTACTCTTATTTTTTAATATACAATACTGTATTAACTTAAATTATTGTGTGTTAAAATAGCGTAGCTCCATCTCTCGTCAAGAAATGGCATTCTTTTTAAAATGAATAATGAAAACACAACATTGACAGGAAAATAATCCTTCCGGTACTGGTTACAAACTACAAACATTATACAAAATTAAATCATAATATTGATAAAATACACATATACGTAATTAAGCAAAATAAATACAGAATTTATTACAAAATGTTAAATTATCAGAATGCTGAACATCAAAATGGCATAGAATATATTAAGAGAGAAAGCAATTAAATGCTTAATTTATTAAATTTTATAGCTATATATATATATATATATATAATTTCAAATTAATAATTTTGTTATAAGCAAATTTTATACTAATTAAAAAAAAAATTTTTGAACTGCCAAAAATGAGGATTTTTACGTGTTGAATAAGAGGTATGATGTTTGGTCGTAAAAATAAATTTGTTATTTTAAGCCAAAAGTCGTTTTGTTTACCAGAAAGCGAGCAAAACGAACGGGTGGATGTATATATAAGTTTAGATACAACTTATGTAAATTTCTTATTGTACTAGATAATTTCACGATCTAAGCTATAAAATCGTGTAAATGGCTCAAGTAAACTTTTCCTTAAATATTAAATTTATTACGTAAATCAAAACATAAAAATTATAAATAGGTATATTTAATATATAAATCAGGGCTCTGGAGTCGCGTAAAAGTCTACCGACTCCGACTAGAGGCGGACTTGTTACCGAAAGAGACCCGGAAATTCTGATATCATCACGTGACCTCAGAATAAAACATTCAATAGAGTTCTAATTAGGGTTTCTTTCCCGGGATTCTCGCCGTTTATTCCTTACGAGAAAAATCCCGGGAAATTTAATTTTCCCGGGAAATCTCGCATTTCAATAATAATTTACCATGTAAGGTTTTCTTTCTATTATTTATTATACGAAAAGTTGCATCTTGAAGACTCACCTAAGAGAGAGGTTTCCTGCTGCATATTATTACCTATGTTTTACAAGTCTCTACTTGTTAGTTCATGTAATATCTATGTATTGTGTTTGCGCATCATTGAACAGCGAGACTTGCTGAAAGTAAATATCACTCATCGCACTTTAGTTTATTTTTTAGTTCATCTTTAGAAGTAAAATAGTATTTTTTTTCGTAATCATTAAAACTCCCAATGAAACGCTTTATTTTACTTTCATCTTATAATGTAGGAGAACNACAAAACAGATAAAGGCACAGATACTTTGATTTTCGCAGATAATTATTCAAAAATTATACTGTATTTTATATTTGAATATTTCATGTGCATCAATAAACATTACAATATACTGTATTTTAAATGTTTGCTGTAAGTTTATAATTAAACTTTATAAATTTATCAACTTTTATGATTTGTACTGTACATAAATATTTGTAATGAATTTCTAAAATTCTTAAAAAATAAACTGTATATTCAAACTTAAAAATAAATTATGACTATATTCAAATTCACAATTTATCAAAGTTTGAATATACAATTTCTATATTTTAATGGGAAATTTTAATATATATTATTTAACACGAGATATATTACGTAACTCTGAGAAACTAGTATAGTTTATACATTAAAAATTTTAATAACACACGTAAGTAACACCTAAATAGGAGACAGTTTTCCATAAAAGATCTCCCCTGAGACATTTCTCTTCGGCATTTCGCCCATGTGTTGCAATAAAAAAAAACTTTAATATTTTTGCCATATTTACTTTCTCAGCTGTTATACATAACAGAGGGAAAGTATGGCGCTCGGTCAAAAAATGCCCCCTCCTAAATTTTTGGACTCAGGACACCTTGAAATTTCGAGATATGCAAAAGATTCGAGGTTTTTTCTATATGTGGGGGAGGCATGATTTTGTTCCACCCTGTTCGAAGCCTAATAATCTCTGTGGTCAGATGGTTTGACATTCTTATCTCATGGTGCCATATCAGGTTTGTCCCGACCTCGGCCACACCTGGCGCAGATTAGTAAGTAGTTAGTAAATACGCCAATGCGTTACTAGGGAAAGTTATTACCCAGAGTGGTTTCCCGTTGCCTTCTCTGGGGCGCGATGTTACGCGAGGGGAACTAATGCCTTCCGGGAGGACTTTTATGGGAAACTGGCCTCCGTATTTAGTCGTTATTGGCAAGGAGAAAACCCGGAAAACTCCAAGCAGCCAGCCTGTCCGATCGCGACGCGAACCCACGACCGAACTCCCAGTGTTTAGGGTACGAAGACCGATCGGCCACTGGTCGAGTGGTCTTCGTACCCTTTCGATCTTTAATTAAGAACCAAAATTCAATAGTATTAATGTTCCTTTATACGCAAGCTACAGTGCCACATTTCGTTTCTTAAACTTTACCCATTCTGAGATATTGTTTAATATCTTAGAACAAAAAATAAAGAAATCAAACAAATTAGACGCCAACACGCGCCGAATTTTTCCTTTTTACTGACTTTTTTGAGGGGTTTGGGAGGTCTCCAAACGTGTATTTGCAAAAAAATTTGGAGGGTCAAATTTGACGCGATTACAATACTTTTCCGTTTTATATACATAACAAGTTGGTAAGTAAAAAGGAGTCGGAGTTGGCGGATTTTTTGACGACACCGACTCGGCTAAAACACCAAAATTCCACGACTCCGACTCCGACTCCACAGCCCCGATATAAATATAACTTACATAAAATTTTTAAACAGACTTTTTCGATTTTAATAAACGGTAAATAAGAGCAAAAAAAAAAAAAAATGGTGAATCATTTAAAAGTTGGATAAAATTTATGAAAATTTCTAGAAAAAGTTTAAAAAGTCATTTAAATTTTAGATTCAACCAGTTTAGAAATTCTATGGAATTTAATGTGTAAAACGAGAAAGATGAGATTATCTTACATTTTATCAGTAATTATTTTTCAGAATTATATTTAAAACTACATAATTATAAGAATTTAAAATAATTTTTTAAAAAGTTTACATCGTCATCGAAAAGAATCGAAGATGTTCCGAGAAATGGAGTGGATTGGATGCCTCAAGGACAAAAGCTAAGATTTACTTAGAAAATTTTCATCCAATTAACTTTCATCCTAGTTGAAAAATTGCAGGCTTCCCAGATCCACGTTTTGATTGTTAACTGTGTGAAAAAATATACTTATGTAACACTGTATTTAAGCGAAGCCAAATAATAGAAAAACGAAATCCAGTTTGAAATATGTAAAAGTTTTGCGAAAATTTATTAGAAAAGCGCCAGTAAAAACAATAAAAACTGTTTATCTTACAAGTGTTATATCGGATGCACGTTTGCCGTGACATCACTCGGTGTCGGAGCAAATATGCGGTAGATGCGGTTTGAGATTAGGTCATAAAAAGGCCAAAAACATCACATAACGTCTAATTATATATGGTTTTACGATCAGAAGAAGCATGTAATATGCCTTATGTTATTTCTCTCTCGAATTATATAAAAATTAGATTTATTTATTTTGTTATTGTAATTATTATATTCCAGTTTTTCAAAATTCACTTCCATTAAAATGTTAAAAATGAATTTTTACATAAGAGAGAGAGTTAGAGAACGAAAGAAAATTTTAACACTATTTATTTATTATAAACACAATGTTTAATTTTACAGCGGCAATTCATACTTCCAACGACTCTAACTTCGAAGGCTTCAGAGTTAGAACACTAAATTGGACAAAAATTTGCCTTGGAGTTTGAACGATTCGGAGTTCGAACGGCCTCCTGAAATGAATTAAATTCGAAGTATGAGGTACCATTGTATTTTCGATGTTGGTGACTCTATGTTTAATCTTAACTTTCTTTGATCATTAAATTAATGAGATTCTCGCGTCAAATTTAGATTTCATATAATAAAATTTTGCTCTTAAAAGTAAACACAATTTTAAAAATATTGTGTGTATGTATATAATATACACAAATAGTTCTATGTATATTATTATAATTTAGGCCTAACTAGACCTTATAATTGTTTACTGATACAGGAAACGTGCGATTTCAGCCACCTCACAAATATAAATGACTTCTCAAATTTTCTAAAAGCGTTTTAGTTGATTTCGAAAGACGTTCGCATCTGTTTCTTATTAATCATTTAATCTAGGTTCAACATCTTAAGCAGAAGTTCCGTCTAGGATACGTTTGACGTCATTATTCACGCGTCACGAGAAAGATTCCTTTAACTTGAGAGATAGTTACACTTAGGAATCCTCCTCTCTCCTATAATTTATAACGTCCCGGTTTAACGAGTAAATGTATCAATTATACAAGTATATGGCTTATACATAAATAAATCATTTTAGTACAGTATATAGGCTACTATATATACATTAAAAAATATTTTTCTTTATTTTAACATTGATCTTTATTAAATTTTATTTTGGTTAGTCATTAAACTGTTTTATCACTTTAAAAAAGTCATCTTCATGTTTGTCATTTAATTTGCGTCAATTAAGTTTGCTCTTTACTGATATTTAAAAAATGTCGGTAACAAATCTTTAGTAGTGTGTGAAGATGAGATAAATAACTGCTTTGACGTCATAATAATTGTTACTGATTGTGTGAGAGAGACCAGATGATATGATTTAAATTTATAATCGTCACATGTGCTGATCAGTGTTTAGTACTGAAATCACATAGCAATAATCTAATTAAATTACATTTCTTTTCAAGTGTGAATCTAACGAGCTGTTATCATTTAGAAATTCGTGAAAAATTATGATTAAAATCTGAATAAGTGATCATGTTTCTATAAATTGAAATGTTATGGACTTCCTTTATT
>NW_019385257.1:0-32589 GCF_000671375.1 Centruroides sculpturatus
CAAGCTTCTACGACCAACTTGTGGATAAAAAAGAAAAGATTTTGTATGACGTATGATGTTACATAAAGACTTTTATTTTTGAAGCTATTAAACACGTGATTCTGTTCTATTTATCATATTTTAAAAATCGTTCCAAACGACTGTATTGCAGTTTTAAAAAAATCGTTCTAAATGATTCTTTGCCTGAAGAAGGACCCAGGAGGGGCTCTGAAAGCATTTGTATTGGCTGATAGATTGTGCTTTACACTGGTTAAAGGTTTTATGAGCAGTGTTTTGGTTAGGTTAGGCCAAACTGAACACAATTAAATAAATATATTAAATAAAAATAATTATTTTAAAAAACATTTAAATAATTTGCATTATTTATAACAAAAACTCACAGGATGATGGGGTATTCTTTGATGAAGTGTATCGTAAATACTTGAATTCTTCACATGGCTCCGATCTATCTCACAATCCAAGAGATGATCTTCTTCCGGTGTACAAGGAGGTGCAAAATGAGGCTCACTTAAACTACTATCATCTTCCAAGAAATTAGGTGGTATTGGTAGATCAAGATCAGAAGAGGAACTGTATCTTCTTTCAAAAGATAATGATTTTTCAAGTGTTGGAGAATTATGAATATTCATTTTTAGATAAATTTCTGAAACATAAAAGAATAGAAATTTTAAATATTTATTGTACATAAATTATATTCTCAAAATTCAAATCTTTTTTGAAACTTTAAAAAAAAACATTGACTTTTATTTTTTAATTAACTCTTTCCATCTGCTCTACAGATACTAAGAAAGTCTTATTTTCATATCTCCTATGGGCTCAATTAGGTTCACAATAGGTTTGGAAAGTAATGAGATAGGATACAAGATACATGGTCCAAGCCATCAGTAAAAATTTGAGATTCTGACTTCAAGCTTGGTAAAATTAACTGTTATTTCACTCCAGAATGGCAGTTGATATCTTTATGATCTTGATCATCCCGTCATCAACATCAATCATGTACAAGGACTTTTTAAACAACAGATTTATTTTCAAAAACTGATATAATTATAAATTTTAAAAATTCATTAAAAATAAAACTAACCAAATATTAATGCATTATTAGAATCAATCATCTTTGCAAATAATAAAAACCGTGAATATTTGATCGAGAACAATTTAAATTCTAAAATATTTCTGGAGATATGATTTGCAAATATCTTCACAAAAATAATATTTTATCTTGAAAATGTTTATCTGATTGATCTTTTTAATGTTAAGAAATGTGCTTCAATTTAATATTTTATCATTAAAGGATCCTAAAATGTCTCAATAAATATAAATGTATTATTATTATTAGGGGACAGAACCTATGCAAAAGTCTAGGCTGAAGGAAGGAAGCAAATAGAGTGATACAGAAAAGATAAACTTGTTTACAAGAGATAACATCCAGCATTTACAAAGAAATAAGCCTGCTTCCTTAAAATTTGTTGAAACACCAATATGGAAATATAGAACTTAAAATTTACAAAAATTTAAATTAACATATAATATATGACTAAAAATTAACTTGGAAGCTTGTAGAAAAAAAAGCAGTTTCACTACAGTGTTATAATGAAAGGTGATACAATTCTTTGTTAGTATTTACAGCACATAGAAGATAGAAAACAATAAAGCCACTTTGGCTTCATGTAACAAAATAAAAAACTTATATACTTTGTAAAAGAAACAGTGACAAAAATATAAAATAAAATAGAACATTTGAATAAAAAACAAATTAAACTATGAACCTGAAAAATAAAACATAATAGTTATAAATACAAACAGTAACAGTTCTACTTTAATGATAATATGGAATGGTGTAGAGTTAATTAGTATAAGCCACAAAATGTGTAAGGTAGATAATAACAATACATCAACCACAATGGAATTGTAGTTTAAGAACTTTATTTGCATTATTTGTTGAAATTAAATCTTTAGTAGTAACAAGTCAATGAAAACCTTCTTTTATGGTGTTTTGTATGAGAAATAAAAATGTATGCCAATGACTCACAAAAACCTTTGAATATCTAGTTAAACTACAGTAGAGCGTCGATTTTTCGAATCAATTGGGGACTGGGGTTGTCCGGATAANATGTATGCCAATGACTCACAAAAACCTTTGAATATCCAGTAAAGCTATTTAATTGAAATAACAAATATTTTCGACCTTAATACTCAGTCTTCATCAGGTTTTACTAATGCTGAGATTCGAAGAACAACTCTGTGCAACGATTTAAAACATTAGAATGTTGTGCACATGTGTTGCAATGGATGCATACGTGGCGCTAACATATGCAGCATTCGTAGCACAAACGAAATATTATAAGTATTATATACACAAATAAAATACAATAAAATAAGATAAACTAACAGAAGTATGTGTACATTAATTAAATAGAAGTATGGGGGTTGTGGTCTCCCTCATAACAGAACTTAAAATTTCAAGCTTGAGATATATTAATAGCATCTTTGGAATTGATGCAGTTATTATGTACTCCGGCCTTGTATATCTCAAGAGTTTCTAGTGATCGACAGGATGATGGGGTATTCTTTGATGAAGTGTATCGTAAATACTTGAATTCTTCACATGGCTCCGATCTATCTCACAATCCAAGAGATGATCTTCTTCCGGTGTACAAGGAGGTGCAAAATGAGGCTCACTTAAACTACTATCATCTTCCAAGAAATTAGGTGGTATTGGTAGATCAAGATCAGAAGAGGAACTGTATCTTCTTTCAAAAGATAATGATTTTTCAAGTGTTGGAGAATTATGAATATTCATTTTTAGATAAATTTCTGAAACATAAAAGAATAAAAATTTTAAATATTTATTGTACATAAATTATATTCTCAAAATTCAAATCTTTTTTGAAACTTCAAAAAAAAACATTGACTTTTATTTTTTAATTAACTCTTTCCATCTGCTCTACAGATACTAAGAAAGTCTTATTTTCATATCTCCTATGGGCTCAATTAGGTTCACAATAGGTTTGGAAAGTAATGAGATAGGATACAAGATACATGGTCCAAGCCATCAGNTGTGTTCTATGCGGTGTGAGAGACTGATCGTTTTGGCATTGTGAAGGTCTGCTCTTATCCCCGAGGTCGAGGCATAAGAGGATAGGGTGGTGGTGTCTTTTTCCGTTTCAACAACAAAACGTACCTCCAAAAGTGCAGTGTGCCTATGGGCAGCTCGATATCGGGCGAGTTATGTGAGTTAGTGATTAGACAACTTCAACATAGAATCATACCCCTGTTTATACCCAACATCCTAATATATAAAAGATATGTGGATGACATCTTTACTTTATGGAAAACCAAGCCCAATATAAACCATTTCATCAATTCAATGAACAATAACCTGTATGGCCTCTGTATCAAATGGACCAGATAAGCAATTCAACTGCAAACTTCCTGGACATCAATCTGCAATTAGATGGCAACTGGATAGCAACTAAGGTCCATTAGAAGTCATGCTACTCCCCATTATTCATCCTGGCCATTTCAGAGGACCCTTCTCATATAAGATGGCTGCCTTCCGAGCATTAACCAAAAGAGCATTCATGCACAATTCCAGGTTTGAAGACACCTTGTCTGAATTACAGTACACCCAGAACATAGCCACCCAACATGGGTATGGTCCAAAATTAATTTATAGCATGGCGTATGTCTACTCTTCACAAGTAAATCTCAGTGACAACTATGATATGCACACTCACAACTCAAATAACATTCAGTCTCTAGCTGTGGTTGAATATAACCACCACCTCAAGTTTATTTACAGAGAAATTGCATCATATACAAACAAAAAGATTGCATACAAGAGGCCTAGTACTATATATGACCTCTTGCGCAATAGCAAGGACAAAATGGACAATAGATTGGCTCCAGGAGTATATTCTATTCCATTATGGGACAACAGGTTTCAAAGAGAGCTTGTGTATATTGGTTCCACGAAATGCTCCCTCAACAAGCATCTTCGTGAACACAAGTATGACATCAATCATAACAAAGACACCACCGCCCTATCCTCTTATGCCTCGACCTCGGGGATAAGAGCAGACCTTCACAATGCCAAAATGATCAGACTCTCGCATCGCATAGAACACATCCGATCACTAGAAACTCTTGAGATATACAAGGCCGGAGTACATAATAACTGAATCAATTCCAAAGATGCTATTAATATATCTCAAGCTTGAAATTTCAAGTTCTGTTATGATGGAGATCACAACTCCCACACCTCTATTTAATGTACACATACTTCTGTTAGTTTATCTTATTTTATTGTATTTTATTTTCTTTTATTTCATTTGTGTATATAATACTTATAATATTTCGTTTGTGCTATGAATGCTGCATATGTTAGCGCCACGTATGCATCCATGGCAACACATGTGCACAACTTTCTAATGTTTTAAATTGTTGCACAGAGCTGTTCTTTGAATCTCAGCATTTGAAAAACCTGATGAAGACCAAGTATTAAGTTCGAAAATGCTTGTTATTTCAATTAAATAGTTTTACTGAATATTCAAAGGTTTTTGTGAGTCATTGATATATTTTCCAGTATCTTTACAAGAAGGTATTTAACCTTTTCTCAAAACAAATGTATGCATTATATGTATGTAAATATAATATTAAGAATAAAAAGCTGAAAAATTGAAGTATTATAAGAGAGGACTATAGATTTATGAACCAGAATACATCACAATTTAAAGTTCTAGGTAATTAAAATAAATTTTCTGGGTGTGAAACAAATGTATTAAATGAATTGACATAGGAAATACATACATCGTTCTTCTGGCATTCCAAAAAGAATTTAAGTTTAGCTCTAGCTCTTGTAAGGGCCAGCAGTAGCTTTTTGTATTAAAATGTATTAAAGCAATATTCAAGGTAAAACTTTGTATACTTTCTTACAGGCTTTTCAACCTGATGATGGCCTATGGAATAGGTCGAAAACGTTTGTTTTAATTAAATTTTCTTGGCAACGATAAAGGTGTTTGGTTATTATTTAATATTTTGTTGAGCACGTTCTTTTTAATGTATACTTTCTCTCCAAACATTTTGAACATCACAAAAAATGTCATTTTCAGATGGTTTTTTTGTCATTTTGCTTTTTTTTAATAAATTGTTATTTTATATTGTTTAGATATGGTAGACTCCTTTACTCGATCATGCCCTTCACCTTATCGTCGACCCCACATTCTCTCCATCCACTCGCCTGACCTTTGAGAGTCAATTAGACGTCCTGACAAGTGAACGGGAACCTTACGCTCCCGTATTCACAGGAATATTAACCTGGCACTACTCAAGGTTGGATTTGTAATGCCATTACTTAAGGGTGAACACCACACTCACCCTACATATATTCTTAATAATTTATCTTGAGAAATTTTACTTAGATAAGGAAGTTTTGTTATGAATAATACACATTTTAATGTTTACCATACTTTAATTCAGTTAGAATGCATTAAAAGTAATTTCAATATAGAAATAAGAAAATTGATATCTGAAATTATTGTTAAACTTAATTATAATTTCTATTCAAGTTCTGATTCTGTTTAGTCTGAATTTTTAAAATGGCATTGTTTGCAGATTGTTATTATGTGGTATCTGCAGATCAGAGCAGTAGGCTACAAGTTATACTCTGAGATGATGTTATTTTATTCTTCTTTTCTGGGAAATATAAACTTTTCTCTTGATATTGATGTCACTCGTGGAGGATCTGGTTTCTTTTTCAACACTTTTAGAATTATCATATGGAGACTTTCACTCTCATTATCTGTGAGAAAGGAGCCTACATTTTCTTCCTCAGATTCCTCGTCAAGCCATTTCAGAAACATTTCATCATGTTTTATATAGTATGTATATACAATATCACTTTGCAATTAGAATCATATCACTTCAAATGTGGGAAAAAAGACACACAATTATTTTCAGGCGAACACTGCACTAACTTGTCTAACATGACTGAAACAAAGATGACTCTGAAAGCATTAGCAATGACTATTATTTCTGATTCCAATATCTTGATAAGGGGTCACTTAGGAAGAAAGGTAGACAAGAGTTTGGCCACAAAACTTTCAAGAAGACTGAGTTACAAGCATTTTAAAATGAAAGGTGAGTGCAGTGCTGATCCTTAAGTAATGGGCAGGTTAAGTACATGCAAGAACATAGATATGAACATTCAAATACATTCAAATGTTTTACATTTTAAATGTAAAACATTTGACATTATGAATGTCAGATTCACAATTTTCAAATTTTCATATCTATATTCTTGTGTGTATTTTATATTCCATTTTGGAAAACCTCCTGAAAATGACATTTTTTAAATGAAAATATTTGGAAAGAAATATATAAATTTTACCTTGAATACAGCTGTCCCTTGATAGTCTGACGTTTTGTAATCTGACATGCTCAGTAGTCCGACGCACCTCCCGTCAAGGTACCCATCCCCGTTACATGTCTACTTGCACAAAAGCATGTCGCGATGTGAATCTCCCCACCTGATTTTTACACGATGACACACATTTTGTGTGATTTCCGTGAGCAGTTCTGTTCGAACAGTTGGAATAGGGAATATTGTAGGCTACTGCTAGCAAAACAATGCCAAATATGTAATCACTTTCCGGACACTTTTGGTAATCCGACACCCCTTTGGTCCCATACCTGTCGATTATCAAGGAACAGCTGTAATTGACAAAAACAATACTCACTTCACACTGGAAATGTTACATGAGAGAGAAATCACACCTAATCAATGTTACAAAACATAAAAATTGTGAGTACTTTTGAAGACATACAGCCTTCGTCATCAGGCAAAAATTGAACACAAATTTTAAATATAAGAATAGAATATAAATGTAACACGTTTTATGTTGAATGCTGCTTTAATGGATTTGTTTCACACCCAAAAAACTGATTTTAATTATCAAGAACAGAGGCCTAAAAAATGATGCAATAAATGTAAAAGAAACTGTGCCACTATTGAATACATGAAAATGGTTTGTTCTGACTTGTCAGATTTTACATACAATTTTATTTTTACTGAATTGGCATAGGTTGTATTTTAATTTTTCTGTAGTATGCTCCTCTAACATAGTATTACTTAATCTTTGATATTTACATGTTTTGTTTCTATTCCTAGCAATGCTATTTGACTAAATTATATTTTATCACAAACTACTTGGAAATGGAAAAATTAGAAAAACGTGTTTATCTATTTTCCATCCATTACAGTAGAACACTATCTGAATTGATTTGTTCTGCAGGTGATTCAATAATTGAGAATTTGGATAAGTGAATTAACACACAAAGAATGAAATTACAGGGTAGCAGCACAGTATTATACATGTACTGTATCAGTGCTTAAGTACTTTAATGGCAATCCTTTTGGTCTATCGTTACATGTTGAGCAAGAAAGTCATAAAGTTATACATTTTTTGGATATCAACATCATTTTGGAACATGGCCAACTTTCCACCACTGTTTACTGTAAGGAGTCATATTCATCCTTATTTATACCATATGGTTCGCATGACTGTTATTGTTACAAAATTTTTGTTTTTCAATCTCTTGTAAAGAGGGCCCACATACATTGTTTGGAGGAGAGTGAAAAAGAATTATCATGGATTATGTCATTGGCAATACAATATGGATACCCATCCACTCTGGTTAAAACACTCACAAATCAATATCTACAGCCTGAGAACGGAACCATGCGACAAGAGAGAGAACTGATGGTAATTATGTATAATAAGTCACTATCTAAGATCTATAGAGAAATTGCCAGAACAACTAATGTTCATTTAGTGTATTGGTATTCACCGATGATTTTTTTGATCATCAGAAATGATAAAAACACTATATCTGACTCAATACCAGTGTGTGATGGCAGAATTAACTGCACATTATTATATATTGATGTGAAGGGTCTCATTATAAGAATGAAGGAGCACAGATATGTGATAAGAAAAAAGCTTTCATCCACGGCCTTAGCTCTTATGTCGTGCGTGAGGATATTAGTATTGATCTACAGGATGTAAGATTGCTACACAGGATTTCTAATAGAGCACACTTTAAATACTTGGAGTCAATTGAAATTCATAGGGTACTTAAAAATGAAGTAGGAATTAATTTCAAAGAAATGAACACATTATCCACAGTGTGGCATGGTTTCTCTGAATTCTCATAAAGTTTTCTCATTTACATCTCACTAGACCACGCAGATACAATTTTATATAAATGAAAATTTAAATTAGATTAGTTATTTGTGTGAAAACAATTGTTCAGAAAATTATTTTAACTCCTACTGTAAGTTATTCTGAAAATTATCTTACACTAAATACATAATTTTTTTGGGATATAATTTATATGTATTTTATAAGTTATTCAAAAATAATTTTAAATAAATATATAATTTGTTCAGGAAATAATTTTAAATTGAACTTGTAAATTGTTCATATTTAACATAGTTGTTTTGTTCTGCATTATATACCTGAAAATGTTTATTATAAATGAATGAAAATGTTCATAAAAATTTCTTAATTTCATATGTACTTGTACATATTTCATATCAATTTCATATGTACTTGTACATACAATGTACATATGAAATTTCTTAATTTCATATGTACATTGTCTGTGTTTATTACATCCCAATATTGGCAAGTTATTGATAATGAAATTATCCAAAGTTATTACAAAAATTATACTTTGCACTTCAATTTTAAGTTATCTTTTTAAAAAAAATGATAACAACTTAAAATAGTTTTTAATAATTAATATTTGAAATGATATCATTAAAAACTTTAAAAGTAGCAACTGACATATACCATATAAAGATATTAGCACCATCAATTTTAACAGAAAGTTTGTTTAAAAAATCAATTTAATTTATATATATTGTGGGGAAAAATTTTGTTTTTGTTTGTCTCTTCTGACTTTGTACCTGTATCAAAATCATTCTAAGCCAGATTATAAATAATCAGAAACCACCATCAACTGAAAAATTCCATATTTCTAGTTAAATTCAAATTTTTGATTAATTATTAATTACAATACTTATTATCCTAAATAATGTACAAAAAATAACTTTAATAGTTATTCTTATTTCATATCACTTAACTTATCTTTTAACATCAGTACAGATATGATAAACTATATAATAAAGATAATTTGTCAAGATAGAAACATCATTGATAACTTTGTAATTATATATCTGGATCATGATACAGTGAAATCTACTTATTATGATCATTTTGGGGCTTGCAACTTTTGATAACAATAATATTAAATATAGGATAAAAAATTTCCATTATTAAACTCAATTTATTACAAACAACTACAATATAAATGTGCATGATTTATATTTATCACAAACTGTAACTTAATACAACATTACACATTTATATATGCTACATTTCTTATAAACAACTGTGTTAACAGATCACAAAATTAAATAAGAAAAATTGCAACAGGATACACTTCCCAAAGATACACTTCTTGTAAAGATCTACAGTAATGTATTTTCTAAGAATTCTTGTCATGAAAAGATACATTACTGTAAAGATCTACAGTAATGTATTTTCTAAGAATTCTTTTATTATGTAAAAGATAAATGGTATTCCTTGTTTAAAAGTAAGTTTTGAATAAAAGATCCATTTGATATGAATTTTCTAAGGACTCTTACCTTAAAAGTTGGCCCAAAATGCACAAGTAGAAGAGAAAATTGAATAAATTATATGTTGTTAAACCATTGGATATTTATAATACAAATAATCTTTCTAAAAACCTATAACCGGCATGACATATGTTCAATTGCTTATGCTAATGTTTTCAGATCCCACTGGGTCTCACACAATTGAACATATTTCATGCCTGTTATAGGTTTTTAGAAAGATTATTTGCATTGTTCCGGTGTGCGTCGATTAATTATTTAGTTATACATTGGATATTTGTTTGGCTGTATGAAATACTGTACCAGATGATAAAAGATTATACATGTATCTGATTATAGAGTTAAAACTCATAAGAATTCTTATCATTTGTCCCAAAGTGTAATTATCATAACTGATAACAATACCCAAAGTTTCATTATAATAGGTGGATTATTTTTATTAATTAACTTTATATATGTTTTGGGACCAATCGATTATGATAACAATAGCCAATTGATAATATCACCCATGATTATAATAACTGGATTCCACTGTGTATATAATAGTTAATTAAAAAATTAATCTTCATTTAAAATATATAAGCACATAGTTAATTTTCCCATTACATATAAGCTTTTGTAGTTAATACAAAAATCATAATTTACAAATGATTTTTAGATATAAATCAAAATAGGTATTAATTACTAGTTATATTTTTAATCATATTTCTTCTAAATATATTTGTATCCTTATTTCTTCCACTATAAAACAATATTAAAATCAAGAATAGAAAATCAACATTAATTTGAATTAAATAAAATTTAATTTATTTATTTTACATATTCAAAATAATGATTGTTGAAGCACAGTAAGCAAAGTGAGCAAGTTTCCTTGGCAGTGACTCAAATTGACAAATCACAGAAATGCTTTTGTGAAATAATTGATTGATTTAAACAAAATAACACATTAATAGAATTAATAAAATAACATTGTGACGGAAGCCAAATTTTAAAATTTGGCTTCCGTCACAATGTTATTTTATTAATTCTATTAATGTGTTATTTTGTTTAAATCAATCAATTATTTCACAAAAGCATTTCTGTGATTTGTCAATTTGAGTCACTGCCAAGGAAACTTGCTCACTTTGCTTACTGTGCTTCAACAATCATTATTTTGAATATGTAAAATAAATAAATTAAATTTTATTTAATTCAAATTAATGTTGATTTTCTATTCTTGATTTTAATATTGTTTTATAGTGGAAGAAATAAGGATACAAATATATTTAGAAGAAATATGATTAAAAATATAACTAGTAATTAATACCTATTTTGATTTATATCTAAAAATCATTTGTAAATTATGATTTTTGTATTAACTACAAAAGCTTATATGNAATTAATAATGACAGTGTATTATTAAGAAATGAAGAAATTAATAACAACAGTAAATATTAGAAAAGAAAACCAGATCCGTTGCTTTGATTTTGATAAGTGTGGTGAATAACTGCCTTGCCACAGCAAACATGTTTTGAGACAACACTCATGAATTGGAAAACAAGTTATGCTTATGCATTGGCACAAAAGTGATATTACGGCATAATTTATGAACTTCAGTAGGATTATGCAACAGCATGCTTGTCCATTGTGGATATTGTGTACAACAACAATGGTGATGAGCCCTTATGCATTCTTTTAATATTTGATACCTATGAAGGTCCCACTCTTTACAATGAGTTGGTTCTTATAAAAACAATCAGTGTTATTCAAAAAAGATTCACAGAGCTGCATAAGAAAGCAGTTTTTCCTATAGCTTGCATACACTATCAACATTCACAGATTGCAAGGATTATCCCTAAGGGCTTGTACACATTAGGAGTTTTGCGTTGCGTTAAACGTGCGTTAGCAGCGTACACACCGTGCATTAGCTCGGTGTTCAACAACCATTTAGTGGAGCATTAGCACTGGCTCAGTTTGGAAATGGACATGAAAGTAATTGCTTGTGTGTGTCTTCTCTATTGTCGCTATAAAAGACAATGGCAGAGGCAAAGAGAATTTTGAGTGCATCCAATATTACAAGATAGACTGACACATGGAATGTTTCTGACATTGTATCCAAAACTAAGATAATATGAACCCAAATTTTTTAATTCTTTTAGAATATCTATAAAATCATTTGATGATGGCTGGTCTCTTATAGATTTCATCAATAAATAGATCAATATTGAAATGATTGTTCTCCAATTTGGCCAACATATGTCCACTCTACCTGAAAGCGTGCGATCGAATGTACAACAACATGGCAGCACATATATCTATCAACACACGTTTGACGTGCGCTTGGCCAAAAGCGCGCGCTTGAGTATGTATGTCTATGCAGAACTCTTGATTCTTTAATTAAAATGCGTGTTACCAAAACAGGCATTTAAAAATGCCTAATGTGTACACAGCCTAAATAAGAGGGTAATGGATATTGATAGCACTGAATTCTTGTTAGGCTAATATAAGCAGTATCAACCCAAACGAAGGTATGATGGATGCAAGCAAGATGTCTGTATGTCACCTGTTCCTCTTTTAGAAATTACTTGTAATTTTAATTGGATATATTTTGTGTTTTTAAAAGGACTTTTTTAACTTCTGGCAACAAGTAGCCTACAAGAAAAGGTCAGTCACCAAGAATGTGTATTGTCTGGAACACAGAAAAAATAAATGGTGGTTCCTTTTGGGCAGACTTTGTCTTCAATTTTATTAAAGGATAATATATGTTGCTCTATCAAAAGTGAAAACTTTAGGTCTCATACTGGACCCATCTTTCCATTTGACAGATTCAAGAAAATTTCTAAGAAAAGTGGCTTACATGAGAAAAGAAATGAATTCTACATTGGCTTATAGTAATGCTATTGCAAGATAAGATTTTTTATTTCTGCCAGAACTTTTGAAATAGTAAATATAAAGCTTCATTGTCAATTCCACAAAGTTTACCATGTAAGTTAAGGAAGTTTTAGAACAAAGGTAAGTATTTACTGTTTATTCAGAGTGAAAAGTCACTTTCATTTAGCACCTTGTAATAATCTAACATGAATTCGCAAGCCAAATTGCTGCACTTCGGCCAAAGATGAAGTTCTCCTAGTTTAGATAATAAGGCAGCTCAATAATTTATTTTAAAATGTAAATAATAATTATTAATATGTAACATGCAGTCTCATTCTATAAAACTGTTTTGATAACATTTGAGATTTAAATTTACACTCATAAAATAAAGAAGCCGGAAATGTTCTATAAAAAGTATTTGGACTCCTATAAAATATTATCTAGTAGATCTGAAGATGGATATGTAAAGTTCCAGAAAACATAATTATATCTTTTTAACTGTTTTTCAGGTTTCTTTATTTTAAAAGTCTAAGTTTAAATCTTTAATGTTTATTTAATTTATTTATGGAACCATTCTATAAGTTAAGCTGATTCAAAGTACAGTGGTACCTCGGTATACGTCTGCTTTAGAATACGTCCAATTCGGAATATGTCCTGTTTGGACGAAAAAAATTTTGCTCAGTATACGACTTAATTCAATTATACGCACCATCAATGAACAAATAGCACTATCGGTGTACTAGACCAGACTAAACGTTCGCAGTGCAACGGTTTATAACTTTGTTAAATTTCTTCTGATTTTAATTTGTAAATAACATTTTATTATTTTTATTAATCATGAATTGAAAAAAAGACAAATGAAAAGCAACAGAAAATTTTTAAAAAATGACTAGAATCACAATGGAACTGAAAAAAAGAGATTGTTGAGAAAAATGAAGGTGGCATGCGTGTTAGAGGTTTAACTGTTGCATACTGTATTCTGAGAATGATGATATCGACAATCATGAAAAATAAAGACATTATTATATCGGCTAACATTGCGAAAGGAGTTAAATCAATTTCTAAACAGAGATCGAAGACATTAGATCATGTTGAGAAATTACTTTTGCTTGGATAACTGAAAAACAGTGTGCTGGCAACATCCTATCAGAAGCAATTATTTGCGAGAAAGCTAAAAAGATACACGCTGATCTCACGAAAAATCAAGCAGGAACTAGCCAGGAAAGCAAAGTGTTTAAAGTCAGCCATATTTTTTTACATGAGAACGGATTAATCATTTTTACATTACTTCTTATGGGAAAGGTTGGTTCGGTATACGTCCTATTCGGTATAAGTCCAAATATCAGGAACGGATTACGGTCGTATACCGAGGTTCCACTGTATTCATTTTTAAATTATCACATATGCTTTCATAACACACATTAAGTTTTGGAATTGAAATGCTTAATTTATTTTAAATTCTTTTAGGAATATTCATCTGTATTTATTATAATGAAATTATTTCCCACAAACAAAGTCAGAGTAACAGAATCCATTTGAATATGCATGTTTCACTACATGTTAAATATGCATTACTGTATATGCATTTATGATAAAATTATTCAAAACTACTACAAGTTTGATAAATGAATGGTCAAAACAATAAAGGCTTTAGACAGGATTCTGATGTAAGTCAACTAAGAAATTTTCACAAGCAAGTTGATCAGATATGTCAAGCCCCTGTCTTTTACCAGCAGACTGTCCCTATAGTGAGCTTGGCAAAATCCTTTCATAGGCATAAACATTCTCTAAATGCCTACATTGTGAAAAAGTTAAAACTGCTTCAGGCACCAAATTAGAAGGGATAATAAAATTTATAATGTTTCTGGAAATATTATTTGGGCTATTCTTAAGCTTGCCTCAAGCACCAAAATTATTCAGAATGATCTTGGTATTATTGCTGCCTAAAATACATTCTACTTTACAAAGAAACTGTTTAGAAAAATATTTTCCATGTAACACAATATTTACTGGAAACCAATGATAATTAATAAAATAGTTTAATATATTATTAATACAATTAATAATAAATAAAATAGTGAATTCAACATACAATAAGATAATTACATATTTTATTCTATTCATAACATAAATAAATTGAATTTTTATATATAAATTTTTGAAATTTTTTTTTTGAAAAATTGTCTTCTAAGTTAACAAATACAATATTTCCTGTTTCCATATATTGATATAATTGAAGCTCATTAAAAAATCAAAAACAGAATTTCTTATGTTATATTCAAGGACACACAATGCATGAGCATACATAGCCATGAGCTAAGACTGTCTTTCTTAGTGGCCTAATCTCACTGCTCCTTACTAATTTTTTATTATATATCTGTATCTGCATAATACCTGTAAAGAAACTGAGCTTAGAGTTTAAAGCCTTGTTTGTACTGATATAATTTTCAAATTTTGAAAATTGTAAATTCATTATTTTTATTTAAAGACTAGCTACAAGGACCCACTTCGCTGGGTTTTTATTTGTATGTAATATAGTTTTTTTTATATATATAAAAGACTGTTTTTCTAAGTAATCTAGGATCTAGCTGCAAGGACCCACTTCGCTGGGCAAAAAGTAACGATAGTGAAGATTAAGATAATTATATTATAGCTAATCTTACCTGTTTTCACAGAATGCAAGAATTAGGTCCCCCGTTTCCAGACTAATTAGAGAATTTTTACGTTTAGTCAAACGAACTATTTTCAACGTTTCTGGAACGTTTACAATCGTTCTATAATCGAACCAATATTCGAATTTTATGTTCGAATTTAATTCGAACAAATTCGAACAAAACATTCGAAATAGAAAGCCACTTTCAACCACTTTCAGCCTCATATCTCCCGCACCCTTATAGCTATCGAGACGCAACCACCCCTATGCACGAATGGAGACTTGGGGCTACCACCACATACAAACACCATTCACGTGCAATGTGTAGTTTTTGCGGAAAAGTGAAATATAGGGACACACACGTCCATTTTTATATATATATATATAAGTCATTTTACACCTCCTTTTAATTACAGAATATATATATATTTAATTTTACTTTTTCTGAATGCATTTTAAAGCTTAACTTATAATTTAGTTATAACTACAGTATACCTCCCCTATAACATTGTAGATAATTTCGTGTTATATGAATTCCATGTTGTACGAGTCACTTAGATTTTACAAATACATGAGCCGTTCACAGCTCAGCACACGTATTTGTAAAATCTAAGTGACTTGTACAACATGGAATTCACATAACACGGAATTATCTACAGTGTTAAAGGGGGGTCTACTGTAATTATTCCATTATCTCAAAACTTACAATTGAACATTATAATCAATATAACATACATTTTGTGACAATAACATCATTATTCTACATATACAGAACATTAATTTATTAAAATAACTTATCACAAATTGATGATATATATAGAATGGCTACAATGTTCCTTTACATGGTGGTCAGAAGTTATCCTATCAATTTATCACATAAATTTAATTTTTCTCCACATTCTTCTGGATATCATCTTTGGTGCTGATTACAAGTTATTAAAACAGTCTCAATAATTTTTGATCTTAACTGTTATAGAGTGGAATTCAGTGAATTTTCTCTTTCATAATGTCCAGAATGAATTATAACATGTTATTAAGTCTGAACTTTAAGGAGACAACATCAAACAGACTCATGCTTAGTCTATTATCCACTACAACATTTGTTGTTGAGATATTCTCTAATTGTTACATACAGAATGACATTATATTCTGTATGTAATAATAATGCTATAAAGACTATATATTAAGAAAAAATCTATATTCATTAAAAATTTGATATGGAACAAACTTTAAGAACATATATAAATGAAAAGAACTGATAACAAGGATATCAATATGATGATAATAGACGAAAAAATGTAAAATATAAGTATTTCAATTCAGTATAATTTATTGAAAAATTTAAAGACAATTAAATACAGTTAAACTTGTCTATCTCAAAAACTTCTTTACCTCAAAATTTATTTTTCCAACTGCACTTTCAACATAAATTCGATATATTTTCCATGTTTTTCTCCAATAATTTTCTCCCAAAACCTCAATATCTCAAATTATGGATTGAAGTGTCAATCACAAATTCAAAGTTCAGCAACTTCATTTTGGTAGCATAAATCGTAATCGAGAAAATCTCTTACAATAAGTATGTAGTTGCAATTATAGCTGCTTTTCTCCAACTGTCTACGAGTTTGGCTCGAGTCTTATCAATTGAAGAAAGTCAGGCACTATTTCTGACAAAAAATGGACCCACTTGAACCTTTAATCAGTGCATAATATGATTAATGTTATAAATGAAACATTTCCTTAAGAAAACGTTTGATTTATAACATTAACCATATTACGCACTGGTTAAAGATTCAAGTGAGTCCATTTTTTGTCATATACACTCTGGTGTGCAGTCATGATTTCTTAGTATAAGTAACTAATATTGCTGAGAAAGAGATAGACAGTCATGATTCAAACTATTTCTGTTAAGTTATATCAAAAATATTTTATTAATACCTAATATAGATATGTACTGTACTCGTTATTGTATTAATAAAATACCATAATCCAATCAAACCTATTATCATTTACCGCATGGGAACCTGGAAATTTATCTCTCTAAGTTTTTTTTTCATTTCCGTGAGATTCGAGACAGACAGGTTCAACCGTAATTCTAATTCTCTACGGCACCAGCCGAAACAAATACACAAGTCACAGCTTCCACACTATTTCCAGCAGAAACAGTTTAATAAACCTTAACGAAACTAATGCTTTCGGCCAGATAATGCAGTCAAAAGCATTAACATCATTAAGGCCAAAGTTCGATTTACAAACGTTAAAACACGAAGCAGGCCACTTAATACATCAGTTTCATTACGGTTTATTAAACTGTTTCTATTGGAAATAGCATGGAAGGTGTGACTTTATTATAAATCATTTTATAAATGTAAGAAAGAGAAGTTAAGTGTTGTATGGTTTGAGCTTTAAGCTGTATGATTATATTGCAATTGTAACATGTGTACTTTTACTTATGGAGGTTTAAAAGATCATTTTTAATCCAACATAAAAAACAATGCAATTAAGCATAAAATTACAATTTATAAAATAATTCTTTAACTTACCGTCATAATATACTTAGATAAGTATAATTTTTTCATGAATTCAAATGAAAAAAATCAAGAGATCTTCCAAAATCTTTTTTTCTTTTTCTTTTAAGTATATGTTATTCTCCAATATGTTTGATACATAAAATTGCTACCAGCTGGCGCACTTTTCAAAACAATATAACAGCGCCCTCTAAAAATAATAACGAATACCGCAGTTACTGAATAATTGATGTTATTTTTGTTATTAAAATTTTAACGTATGTAATAGTTAAGAATCAAAAAGGATTAATTCATTTTACGTTAAGAAATTAATTATAATAATGTTTAAATGAATTATAAATTATTACTTTAAGTAAAAATTCTAAAATTTTTACTATATTATCGACATATTTGATAGTAAATTCTTTAGAGAAGCGACTCGGAAGTGTATTTTCACAAGAAAAAGTCAAATTGACTTTTATCTTGTGAAAAATCCCGGGGATTTTTCAACCCGTCCGGATTCGATCTCGGGTCCCCCCAGAACGGTAGGTTGCCACCTTAAAAGAAAATCTTACTGACGGCCGGGTGGCCGTCAGTAAGATTTTCTTAATAATGCTTGACCCACAAAAAATTATAAAATCGAAAACAGTAAAATATTGGATTGGAAATAGCAATTTGCCACACAAGCGTATATATTTATATTAATTTCTTTGTCATGCCCATTATTGATTCGAGCAGCTTAATACATTTAATATAGGGCTATGGATAGAATTGTATTGTCGTACACCGTTATCTCTAATATATTCAGTTACACAGTAAAAATTTCTAAGGAACTTATTCGGATGTCGGTTAAATGACTAAGCAGGAAGATGTAACGCTATCGCTGCGGAATTCGAATCGGATCAAGACTCTGTAGCGTAGCGCTATTGAATACATGGAAGATATATTTTCACCCTGGTGTCTACTAATTATTTATTCGATACTCTTATTAATATTATCTATTCAAAGTCCGCAGATTTGTTGTAAAAATTTCTAGAAAGATTATACTTTACTAGCTCTACTGTGTGACTTGCTATTTAGACGTGTATTTTATAATAGAGAGGTTGCGGCCAAAGTTTTCATCTCTAAAACGTGAACGTTTAACGTCAAGCGCCGCTATCTTGTAAGTGGCGCTTGACGTTTGACGTTCACGTTTTAGAGGCCGCAACCTCTCTATTTATTCAATTACCTATAAATCAGCTGGCCTAAGTTAGCATCTCCTCGTCACGTATGTAAGAGTGAAACTAATACTAATTTATCTCAAAATTCTTCGGTAAGAGAACGGCGAATTATCCTTTATCCGATTACATTTGAAATTTTAAGTTGAATGTTAGTTTACTATGTGTAAATAAATAATTCTGCAGTCATTTACTTGCGATTGTCGTTGTTTTACGAGAACAAACCAGTTTGAACTCTTATAAAAAGCCGGACCGGAAGTACCTTAATTAATTAATCATATTCGGACTCGAGCCTAGATCCAACAGAGAGACAGGCTAGACTTTAAATATCTGGTCTAACGGGCCATCGACATACAGGAGTGCAATAGTAGATAATCGATTTGCTTTTCTCGTGGAGCAAAATAAGACATTAACGATAATATCACTAATGGTAAAATGGCACTATCAGCTATGGCAACGTCGATATCTTAAGCTAAATTGCATTAGTTATTTTCAACGACAATTTATCTTATTTTAAACTGACAAAGGCACTTACCAGACTGGGATAGATCTTTGTCAGTGGATCTGAACTTTTAATAAACTAAATAATACGTGGATCAAACAATGAGTCTGTGCTTCAAATAGTTCCTGTATCAAATGCCATGATGTTAATACTATTCCAGCCTTTGCCAGTTGAAGGAAAATAAAATAAATAGCTGTCCATGAAAATTTCCGAGCTGACCAAACTCCATGATGGATGTAAAAGAACATCATAATGTCACAGTGTCTGAACGGAAACAGTTAAAAAATAAAAAAATATTTAATCTTAAGTTTTATATTTGATAAATTATATGGAAAATAAATAAAGTAAAAGCTATCAAAACGAAACCAGAATAAAACGAAAACCTGCCTAAAAATCTTTGAAACGGGACGAGTTTCTGTTAACTAAATAAATCCCTGTTTAAAACGGAAACCTATCAAACCGGGAAAAAATATTCGGTGCCATGCGATTCTCGTTTACTTTTACGTGTAGTTTTTTCATTTTTACACATTAATTAGACTCAATTTTCAAAATTTGCAGGGCCCATCAGTGGCCAAGCGGTTCCGTTCCCTGAACACGAAGTTCGATCGTAGGTTCACTTCTCGCCAGGACGGGCTGACCACGTGGAGTTTTCCGGGTTTTCTCCAGGTCTGTAGCACCTAATAAGGGCCAGTTACTCTTAAAAAGACTTCCCGGAAGGCATCCCCCTAAACAGATCACACAAGTGTTGCGTTGCCGTAATTTAATTTACAAAACTTGGAGACCTATAAATTCCCACGGGTGTCCGTTCTTGTCTATCCATCATTAATCTCGAGAAACGGAGTAAAATAAAGTCGAAACCAAATATAGTAAAGCTTTGAGGCAGGGGGCCCCGATTAACTATATACGAATTTGCATTGGAATTCACGTTATTTCAATTTAAAAATTTTCTTTTGAACGGAGTTAAATAGATGACCGGCAAGACACTACTAATATTGAGAGGAAACAAAGGGGAGTTTTTCTGTGTGTAGGGAAGTTACTGTATGACTGCGAATACGATTTTTTGTTCATCCTCTATGACGAACATAACGAGCAATTATTTATTGTGACAGGTCACAATGCCGGGCTACCATTTTTAATTTATTTCATTTAAAATATAAGCTCTCCATTTCAATTTAGTAGTGGCTTGCCCCTGTACATCATACTTTCTCTTTAACAATAGAGTCATGCCGGTCGTCTATTAACCGCTTCCAGAGAAAGTTCTGAATTGAAATAACATGATTTCCGGTTCGCATCTGAAGTTCGTATACAGTTAATCGGGGCACGTGGCCCCTAAGGTATCCATATTTAGTCTCGCCTTTCATCTATCTAACTCCATTCTTGTGATTAAGGAAAGACAGACGGACGGACGACAGTGGGAATTTATAGGCCTAGTTTTTTTTCAAATTTACTCCCAATGACTCCTGTGCCTTTTGTCGAAAATTCTAAAATTTCGCAGCATTGAAGCTATTAAATTTTGATGGTTAAAGGTCGAAAGGTGGGAAGATAGAGGAGGTCACTTTTTACACCTCGAAGTTAATGAAGGTTTTACTGGTTGTTAACATTTACATTTTTATTTTATTTATTTATTTATTTTTATAAAACTCATTTCTATCCTCAAAATTAAGCTTTATGCCATTTTTTAATAATTAATTCATATTAAAAATAAAACACATAACAGATGGCGCCACACACAATTTTAAATTCTTTTACCGAGAAAGTTACGCAACTCGTTGCTGAATATTTTTAAAAAAATATTTAATGCTTTAAAAAATAATTTTTAAATTACTAGCATTATTTAACTCTACACTAAAATCGAATTTCAAGCAGACAAACTTCAATACAGTAGACCACTCTATAACACTGGTGACAATTCCGTATTATATGAATTCCATGTTGTACGAGTCACTTAGATTTTTACAAATACGTGTGCAGGGCTGTGAACGGCTCACATATTTGTAAAAATCTAAGTTATTCGTACAACATGGAATTCATATAAAACGGAATTATCAACAGTGTTATAGGGGGGTCTACTGTACAGACAATATACTTTTAAATTCTTAATTAAAATATTGATATTGTTTGGTCATTTTTAACTGATCAAATAAGCGATTAAGGCAAATTAATTCGTCATAACTATTGATAAATTGATAACAAATAAATTAAGAACGACAAATATTATCGACTAAGGACATTTTATAAATTGCTATCGAGTTTGTAAATAGAATTTGTTATTATGTTACTAAGGTGATAGAGTACTGCACGAATTTGTATCGTAAAAAGTATTTTGTCTCACAGCCAGAGGTCTAGTTTATGCTCTAGCGGAGAAAAAGACATCAATTTGTAACATAGGAACTGTCCATAGATTATGTAACGCAGATATGGGTGGATTGGGTACAGGCCCTACGAGAGAGTGGTGTAACCAGGGCCCATGAGTTCGAATGGAGCATCAGAGGCTAGCCATGGGCTAAAATTTATACTAGATTATCTTCCTACTTCAATATCATTACGTTATTTGTTGTTTGTATAAGTAGGATCTCCGAAAGGAAGCCAAAAATGGTCTTTGCATCCACTGTTCTCCATTCTTTCGGGGGTCCTTGGTGGTTTACAGAGGAGAACAAACGGGGTACATCCATTTGACGCCCTCGAATAAAAAATTCGTCAAATTATAATTGTAAAAGTGATTGAGATATGTAACCTTACACCTTCGACCATGGGATGCTTCTCCAGTCTTTTTATATTGATACAATGTTGTATTTTACAATATACTCGTGAAAAAACACCCAAAAAATTAAATAATTAAATAAAAATTTATTGTTATAATTATCTCCAAACTTTGTCCCTTCCCCTAGAAAATTTTCTGAGGAAGTCCATGCTCAGAACACTTTAAAATATTATTAAATTAAGAAAGACTACTGAGAATAATACTCAGAAAGATAGGAAAATCGTAAAGATGTCTGAAGCCACTAATTTGCATAATTACAAAGAACAAATGGAGCATTTGCCGGAGGTTCGGAGGTCGAAAAGTTCTTTAAAGTTGTAAAAAATTACTGTAGAAAAACAAAAAAAAAATGAAGATCCAGGAAATGAAAGCTGCTCGAGGCTCTGGGATATCCTAGTTATAACTGTAAAAATAAAAATAAAATAAAAAATATATAATTATTTTGATGGTATAGTAGTAACTAAAGAGGAACGATTACATGGTTGTTAAGAAGACTGCATTTATGTCATATAAGAGTATATATAATGCTATTACGGTTAAAAAAAAATATATACTAATGATACAAATTAATAGTTTCAGTTGTACTGCCGGAAGAAATAAGTTCTACTAACCATAAACATGAAGTAGATTTTATTTTAAGTAGGATATACAGTTTGTGCTACATAAATTTCAAAATTCGATTTAGCGCCATCATTTCTTCGCCTCTAAATCGAATGTTAGCGACTAAACTGTAGAAAGAATTATATATATAAATGAGAATTTGAGGTGTTTGGAAGACACGTGATAGTGTCATTTAAAACGGGAAATCCTACTTTTACTAATTCAGATACTGAAGGATTCTATATTTAATACTTATAGAGGCAAGTATTGTATTTACTGACGATTTAAATGGCGCTATATCGAGGTTTGACTGTAATACACAATTAATATAGTTTTAAAAACAGATAAATAAAATTATCTTGAATAATAATAATAAAATATATATAGGCTATATACATATATATGTATTATCAGTCTGTGTATCAAGGAAGAAGTTACTCATCATTCTTTAGTAACATTGACTTACATTTTGTTAATTATATTTTAAAAAATAAATAATTAAGATGAAATTATTGATTTTAAATTAAATCAAGGCAACTAGGGTATCGTCAAATATCATATTTAATTTTTTTTTTCTTATTAAAACGACAATTTGTCTGTACGCTTCAGAATTAATATGATAACAATAGGATTTTCTTTTATGAATGGCACGTACGGGGTGGTCCAAATGTCAATTAACCGTGTACTGTGTTTCACGAATATGAAACGTAAGCTGATTTGTGAGTTTAAAACAACGTTGTTTTTTTTCTTTTACAAAATACGACAGTCTTTACAATAGTTAATTGACTTTTGGGCCACCCTGTGAAAAGAACATGATCTAAGCTTTAATTAAAACTGTTTGACACTCAAAAACGATTAAAATTTTTTATTATTTAATACAGATTTAAAAAAAAACTTCCAATCAAGTGTGTGTATGTCATTCTTATGAATGAATATAGTAAATTGCTAAATAATATTTTATAATAGAAAACTAAATTTTTTTATTATAAAAAATCTTTAACTCCATTTATTAAATTCTTAAAAATATTTGCTTATTTTCTGAAGTTTATAATTGAAATCGCTGCTTCATTAAATAAATAACGAATTTATTATTACTATTTTATCTAAATAAATTGAATTTATATTTTTACTAAAATCGATATATTCAATTTAGTTTGATAAAACATCATAATTTTTTTATGTAAAAAAATAAACTATTTAGAATATTAATAATTTTCTCACTATAATTTATATGTTTGTTTAAGTGTATAACATATGCACACATTTTAACACATTAAGGCAATTAATCAGGATTCAACAAGAGTTTAATCATTAAATTTACGAGATATTTGTATATACGATACGAATAAATGCATATAATTATAGATTAATATTATTTTTAAAGATATTAATTAAGGAATTAAATAAAATTGTTGGGCACCACGCTAGGTTATAACATCTTAATGGTAAAAAGATCGCCTAATTCCTAGAATTGCTTTTGAAGTAACTTAGTAAAACGTTCAAATGATGCATTAACCTCAGTACATATTTCTACTCTTGTTAATGGTCTTCCTGTGATCTTGGTTCTTCCAAGATGTGATAGAACTTATGCCACTGTCCCGTAAGGTCTCCTTAAATAATGCTCTAACTTCAGCACATTGTTTCTACTCTTGTTTATTAGCTAGATGGTCTACCGCTTTGGAGACACGAGATCGAATCGTAGCGAGCAGAAAAACCCAGGAATTTTTCACGTAAAGTCTGCTTGAATATGTCGGACCCCCTCTCTCATAACCCAGCTGTTCCATTTTGGTCTGGTTCAATCCGCAATGGACTTAGAGACAGGCATTTCTAGTGCCCATAGGAAGGCAAAATTCTTCCCTGAGAGTTCCCATTTTAAACTTGTCTCGTGCCATTCCTCCTGAAGTCCCCTAAATGATACGACAACCTTGGCGCATTGTTTCTTGTTGATTTTTCTGCCTGAGATACGTTCTTCTAAGATGTAGCAGAATCCATGATGTTTCATCTATATTTGAAAAAAAATCACATGAATAAAAGGGGTTAAATATATATTTATATATTTAACCCCTTTCTTTCTCGATTTATATTTTTGTATGATGTTAGACAGTGATGTAAATCAATATTATTTGTAGCAATTATTGCTTTATAAAGTCCTAAAGTTTGTATTTAATGTTTACCGTAAAGATCAATTTTACATTTATAATTTCTAACGATGAAAAATTTCTGATTTAAAAGATTAAGATTTGCAGTTTACGGTGAAAAAGAAAGTCGCCAAACTAGTTTGTCTTATGTGAACTTTGCTCTTCTCATGTTTACATTATTTTTAATTCAAAAAGAATGATGAATCTTTTAATCATCATCACTTTATAATTTTCTCTCACACTAAAACCTGCTTTTGAAAAATTTATGAATTTGTTCGAAATTTAAATTAAATTGAGAGAAAATTCGGAGTGATAGTGATTGATGGATAGAGAGAAACGAAAGAGTAGACAAGACAGAATATCCCAGTGAAGAAATCAATAGGATATACAATTCGTTATAGACGGTATGTGCCAAATAAATGGAAATCAATTCGTGGAATATCTGATTTCCAAATTGACAGCTCTGGTAGTTTGAATCTACTTTGCTCATAATCTTGTACTTACCTTTGGCTTTGGGTCCAAATATATGATTCTGTTCCAAACGGATCTTCTATATAAGAAACGGGTTATATTATTATGCTACATATCTTCTTCCAATTTGGCGAATTTGGTTAAAAGATATTTATATCAATAATTAAATATATCAGTGGAAACATGGGCGTTCGCAGAAACTTTTCCAGTGAGTAGGGAAAAACTTAAAAACAAATAATTACATCAATAAATTTTTATTTAATTGTTAAATTTTTGGGGTAATTTTCACAAGTAGAATATAGAATACAGTACTGCATCAAAGGGTCCCTGGTCGAGTGTATAAGGTTACATATCTCAATCACTTTTACCGTACGATTATACACTGCTGGCTATTAAAATTGCTACACCAGGATGGAAAGCAAATAGTAGAAACATATTTATTGTACACATACAGAAGACATGAGTAAATTGACAGGTACAGAGTACCCAGCATGTTGTACCTTTCATGTAAATTTCTCGTTTGTTGCGTGCCGCCTTCATGGTGTAGCAATTTTAATGGCCAGCAATGTAATTATTTACTCGATCCCAGAGAGGGGCAAGTGCCCCATTTTTTTCCTCTACAAACGCTCATTAGTGGAAACATTTGTCTTTATGTTGTTCCCCGGGTGTTATTTACCATCTATCACCAACTTTATCTTATTTCCAAATGAACTGGACTGTCACTAAAAATCAGTTACGATGAATTTGATTAGATTTGAAATGTATGAAAGTTAATGCCTATTGTACTTTAGTAACTTTATATTCTGGTAAAACTAGACACTATCGATTGTAACACACATCACTAACTTCTGCAATGTTCGAAAGGCTTGCAACAATTGAAAGTATTACTATGGATTTGGAACACGTCATCCAAGTCATTCGGGTGGTGGCTTGGAAGTAAACATGTTTCTACCGGGAGAGTCTGAGTTCGATTCCTTTCCGACTCCTCCCCACTGGCTGCTCATAGTTATTTCATATTGGAAAAGAGGTTAAAGGGCCAAAACGAAAATAAAAGAAAGTCGTAAAAATGAAAGCCAAATAAACTGTATTTAATTATTCATCCATAAGTTAATTACTGATAGACAATTGCGAAAATATAGAAAAACTTTACATAAATTAGAATATTAAATTAAATTTCATTTTAGAATGAATAATTTAAAGTACAGTAGCATAAAATAGATATTACACACATATTCATATGT
Organism: Centruroides sculpturatus; assembly: GCF_000671375.1. NCBI lineage: Eukaryota > Metazoa > Arthropoda > Arachnida > Scorpiones > Buthidae > Centruroides > Centruroides sculpturatus. Next base: position 26,638 of record NW_019385257.1, read on the forward strand.
TTAATTATATAAATGGCTCGATAAATATAACGAGAGAGTCTTATAGTAATAATCAACAGAAAAACAAAAACTATTATTTTATCTGTTATTTTGTTTTATATGACTTAATATAGCAAACACTATTATTTTAATCTATGATTAAAACAGCCGTTAAATTAACAAGAACCGTTAATTTTAACGGAGATGTAAAGCATCAATTTCCAATGGCAATTGAGAATTTAACTTGCCATTAAAACAAATCATTCACATTAAATTAAATGATTATCACAGTTAATAATCCAGAATACTGAAGCTGATGACTTTATTCAGTCCGTTGGAAAGGTCGTATTAATAAATAGATTTATATAATTACTTTAATTTTTCACGTTAAAATAAACCAATTTATTGAATTGAAAGCTTTTAAATACATTTTATTTGTCGAGTTTTCATGTAGAAATATTTATATTTTCGGAAAAAAGAAAACATCCAAACAACGAGTTGAATAACTTTCCCGGCTATATTTAAAATTGTGTGTGGTGCCATCTGTTATGAGATTTTATTAAAAATACAACATTTTATATTATTAATTGTTATAAAGTAACAAAAAGCTTATTTTGTAGAGACGAGTTTTATAATAAAAAAAAAGTCATAACATAAAATCTTAATGGAGTTCAACCCCCTTCTACTCCCCACTCCTCGACCTTTAACCACCAAAATTTAATATCATGAATGCCCCTAATACACAAACTTCCCTGCAAAATTTCTGAAATTTTCGACAAAAGGCACAAGAGTTATTACGCTTCAAAGTAAACGAAATCGTGCTCCACACACAAACAGAAAAAAACCATTGTGGGGTCCCCGAAATTCATTTTATAACTTTACAAAATGAATTTTTCGTGATACGTTTATTATAAGGAAATTAAATTATAATAGCTTGGGTAAGATTTATACGGTTAACTGACTTCTGAGCCGCATTTTTACCGTATATTCTCGTAGTAATTTTCACAGAGGATAGAACTTACTCACTAAAGTTCATTATAAAAATAAAGAATAGTAAAGAGCAACAACATTGTTTACTACTGCATGAAGAGGCGATTCACACGACGTTTTCAATCGCCTAATTAAATTTCTTATTGTTGTAAAATATATTTAAAAAATCATAAAGATTTCGAAGAATGATTATAAATTAATATTTCATTCAGAACAATAAAAGAATTTCGTGTCAGCGACTTAAAATTTCATAACTTATCGAATGACAAAGCGTATGTGGCAAGGTTATTAAAACCAACAGAATAGTATTTTGTATGACGTATTTCAAATTTAACCAATTGCGACATTTTGTGCTGGACGAAGCCGGTAACATGCTTTAGTTGACTTTAAGAGCGCAACATGTCACTAGGTCACGTGAATTCCGTTGGGTTGACCATCTGTTTCTTTTATAATTCGTGGCTAGAAGCCAAGCGCCACACCAAAAACTCCAGACTAAAATGCGACAATGGGAATGAACTCTTGTCGTATTGAATAATCAATAATAATTTCTCTATTTTCTCTCCTAAATAGACCTTATATACTAATGGATGGATAACTATACCACCCACCACAGAGTAACTGCAGGCGGGTGGGCTCTATACATAAAAATTAACTCCATAAAAATCATTAAAAAAAAAAAAAACAAGAAAGTTCGATATTTTTACTTTAATGGAAGGAAAATTAGAGCTTGCAATATTAGTTGAATTCATTTTTTATGCTTTAACTCACCATAAAACAATATTTTTACATTGGAGAATCTATTTTGAGTTACGTTAACTTTTGAACTTTTTCTGCTAGTCTTGTATTTTTTTTTTCTTGTTCTTTGTTATAAAATATCGAAATTATTTTAAGCAATTTCTTACAGGCTGATATATTATCTCTCTTGCAAAATAGTTTTATAATATTGCAGATAAATCTACTTCTATTGTTACGTATTGTGTACATTGCAGAATTTTGTAAGGTAAGGGAGAACTTCCTTATGTAAAAGAGTAATTAAAACAACCCCTTTGTAAGATTGATATTTTATCATTCTTACAAAAAATAATCAAAATACAGTACATAAATATTGTACTTTTGTTATTATGTAGACTCTTTTAATGGTAAAATAAAGACTATGTAGTGATAAAGGATTTGCAAGCAAGACCATTGTAAAAGGAGAAGTATTTGTAGGCTGATATATTATTATTCCTGTAAAATACATTCATAATATACATAAATTTACTCCAATTGTTATATATTCTGTACGCTTCCTTCATCTTTTAGTTATTCATAAGTATAAGGTGAATTCATTTACATGAGTTTCATATTCATTCATACGACTGGCATATGGGTTCATGTAAATGAATGCACATGATATTTATAAGAGATCTAATAATTTATTAAATACACCTTTAGAATATATTATTAATTAGTTAACTTTCTGAGAAAGGGTAGTTTTCTTTCTTCATAAGTGAAACTGCTGGATAACACCGTTAGAAATTAAAACCATTCAATTATTTATAAGCGATATCGATTACACTTTTACTCTAATAAGTATTGTTTAATGTAGCTTCAGTAGAATAGCACATGTTCCACATGATTGCTTGTAATCGCGTAGAGGCGAATGTACTATAGTAACCTGTCAGCTGCATGGCAATTGACAAGATAGGGCAGACCGAAAACAGGAGTTAATTAAACGTCATAAAATAAAATGTAACTGATACAAAGTATTCAAAACATATTTTGTACATAAATACCATTTTTTTCTGAAGAATTTATTGAATAATTTCAATTATCGTAGTTTGCAAAATACAATTAATTACGCCGAGTTTACAGTACATAAACTTCGACGAGATTAATTGAGTAGAACATTTTAATTTGTTATTAAATTTATACAATTTATACTAGACGTGTGTTATTTTGAATTTAATTCGTGTTTTAATTTATAAAAAAATTAATTGTTATTTTTCACAATACTTATCGGTGTAAATCCTTATACAGAAATACAATAGTATAAAGAAATTTTCCTTTGTTATAGTTTAATTTATTTAATAAGAATAGGGAAAAGTTAATTCCTTAAAGTATTTCATTATATTTTCTATAAAAGTGGCGATACAAATTATACCTTCCAGCAATACAATTTTTATGCTGTTAGTCTATTGGGAAAAATATTTGAAAGTTCGATGACATTAATTGTTTTTGGAGACACGACGACGTTAATAAATAAGATTTAATGTTGCAGAACATTCCGAAAACATTATTTAAAATAAATATTATGAAATAATATAGAAATAATTAAATACTTTTATTGAGAAATATGCGAAATTATTTGATTTTTTTTCCATAATTGCCTTCAAATTTTCGGTGGTCGACATCCATTAAGTAATATAATAACCGGTTGAGAAATTATAATTAGGGATTCAAATTGAAATACCCTATTGTAAAACTGTTAAAATATATGGTTAACAAATACGTCTGCTTGTTGCTAAGCGTTATATGAGGGGAAATAAACGCTAAAGTGAGGCATGATTCATAGATTTTTATTAATTACGTTTATCTCAAAGAATTACTAACATTCAAAGTACTTAAATATGTTGTGTTCTTTTATTATCGTAATTAGAATAAAACTATGGATATTATAGGGAATTTTAGGGTAAAAAAAAAGATTATTATTAAGAAATATTAGAGGATAAAAACAAACTGTAGAGAATCTTACAGCAATTTATTTAAATAATTATGATTAAACCGAATAGAATTCCATTTAAATTTGGCATTTTCAGACAAACTTCTATTCAAATTTATCATAAAAAATATTTAATTAAACTGTCTTTTCTTTTACCTTAAAACCCCCCTATTAAATATACCTTAACAATCTTTACATATTTAAATATATTTAGAGATATAGATCACATAAATATACATTAAACATGAATCATGTAGACCAAGGTTTTCAACCATTCCCAGTTGGATGCAAGATTTTTACAGTTAATGGATCAATATTAACTTATGGAGAGTTAAAATAAACAAACGTTGATAACGTGTTTATACGAGAGATCGATTCATTTTTTTACACTTATTTTACTGAAAATAATAATTTATATAATTTTTTAATGCTTTGTTATTACTACTGAAAACTGTGTATACCAGTAGCTATATACAGAAAATTTTCCAGGAGACAACCTTGGAGACAAATAATTACATCGATAAAGTTTTATTTTATTTAATTTTAGGGAATTTTCATAAGTACATTGTAGAGTATATTGTGGTATTAAAGTGTCCCATTGGTCCAGGGCATATATCTCAATCAATTTCACTGTATACCAAGGGAGGAGCAAATACCCATCACTGTATATATTTGTATCTTCCATATACATAATAATTTATTTATCTTATCATTTTTACTAAATTATAAAGCTTATATAATGTGTATAAACTTACTAATATAGTGATAATTTTTAAGAAGATTCTTATAAGTATTGTAATGGAGACCAATACGAAGAGACGAAGGAACTACAATCTTCATTATATCAATTTTTTCGGCAATTAAGCTTACTAATTAATAAGTAAACATGTATAATATGTATAAAATTACGCGTGTAATACCAGACTATTGTAACAAAGGTTCTTTATAGTGGTAAAGGAAGTCATGTAAAGAAGACCAACACGAAGAAAATAAAAGAGGAACTGAAATTTTTATTAGAAAAAGACTCCAACGGAGTTTCCTTATACGATCTTTTTTTTCTTCGGCAATTAGACGAAAAATAATATTCACGAAACAATTGACGATAATATACATCTTTCAAAATCAATGGGTCAATTACTTCTATAATAAGTTAACATTATGTAATCATAAATTAGTAGAGTAGAAGTACAATAAGACAATGACACCAGTACTAAGAAATAAGTACACCCGTATTATTATTATATTTGATTAAAAATTAGTAATTCTTTTTTCTGCTAGAAATTTAACTCGTTTGATGACTATTTTCGAAAAATAATAATTGTAAAAATCATTATATTTCATACTACCGATGATTTTCGATTCTGATAGTGATTGACTATGTCATATACTTTTTAATCTTTACAACTGTCAATCGACTTTTGGCCACCCTTTACATACCTCTATACAAATTTTCGCTTAGATAAAATTAATTTATTATGTAAATTAACACAATAGAAAATAATTTCACGTATCAAGAGCGTAACTTTCTATATAAATACACAAACGCTTAAAATAAGCTATTTTAAAAATAACACTTATTATTATTATTTTTTTTCTTCTTCTCCCCCTTTCTTTTCTATTTGCATATGTTTAAAGTGAATGGAAAAGTTTAAAGATAACTCGGGGCAAGGTCAATTATCGGACTGTGGGTGTATTCGTGGGCTTGACTTTTCTGCACACCTGTCTGAATCGCCTAATCCCGTTACACAGGTGTACAATAATTGGGTTTTTGTAATTTTCTTCGTGAGTAAAAAAAAAATTAAACTAGGTAAAAAACGTTATGTATCAAATTCATGGAAATGATTTAAGATAAACTAAACGTTTCGTAGAAACCTCATTTTTTTTTTATTAAATAAAGTTATTTTAAAACAAAATATTTATTTTTAATTTTTTAAAAATATATTTATATGAAGGTAATTCTCTTCTATTCGTTTTGATCGTTACGTTAAAAAATATATTATAAACTAATTCTAGTTAAGTTTAATCGTCACGGAATTCTGTACTTGTCCTCGAAAATTTGAATAAATATTTTATATAGTTATACTAATATATCAGTTAACAACCGTACACAAACATAACGGTGTTTTTTCTATATCTTTACGTAACAAAACTAGGTAATTGTGAGTCTCTGTATACTACTACTACTACAACAACAACTACTACTGAGTCAATAAATTTTGCACGCGGTTAGCATAAGTGAAAAAAAAAAAAAAAAGCTTTAACAATAGTCTTGTCAGGCCTTT
>NW_019385257.1:32812-42704 GCF_000671375.1 Centruroides sculpturatus
ATATAGAATATATATATATATATATATATTTCCCCCTTAAATTTATGACTAATATTTTAATTCATGAACAAACATTTCTTCGGATGACTGTCAATATTCTGTAACTTGAGAGTAAATTTAATCTGTATTCGTATTATTTTAATTAAGCTTTTAAGAGGATTTATATTGCTGTATAACATATATTAAATCGTATAACACTACACTAATAAATTACTTGATAAAATTTTAAATTTTATTACAATTTACAGAGTGATCCAAGCCGTTAAAAAAGTGTGTCAAAGCATTCTGTGTTGAATAAGGATCTCATTTTAAATAAGACAACAGAATTTTTACAATGGTTAACGGATTTTCGGGCCACTCTATATGTATAAATTACTTATAGATTTGTATAAATTATTATGTAGAAGCGCTACACCACTATAGTTCTTATACAGAACTACAAGCATCATCTTTACCAATCAAATAAATTATTTAAATTGATATTTATGGCTAAATTTGTAATAATTTTTGGTTTTAAATTATTCAAAGATAATTTTTTTAAAAATATTTAATTATGATACAAATAAATTTTTTAGCAAAAAAAAAAAAGAAAATTATTCTGGTGCAATTTTTAGTGCCACGAAATTAATTATTAAACGAGATCAATAAAAACTGGTACAAAATCGCATTAATTAATAAAATATAACTTTTTAATAGTCTCTGCAGCTTCTAAAATAAAAAAAAAAAAAATGCCAGGTTCTACTTCAGTACCATTACTTTGACTATATATACACTACAGCTACATTACTACTTTTTATAAACTTGTGAATATATTTAAAAATATTTTATCTTAATCTAGAATAAAAATAGAAGTTATTTATTATAAGTTTCAATTTTTGAGAAATTTCAATTTACTAGATAAAAATAATTTAAAAATAGAATTTGGAAACGTTTGAAAACCTGGAGAAGTAAAAGTACGAATACTGGAATTGTTTGGCCAAAATCCAATATAAAAGCCTCATATTGTGCGTAGTAATGTCTGATAGAAAGGATAAATTAATTATTAACACATATCAGGTAATGATTTTTCTTCTTAATCCTAAGATTAAAGAATACATCCATAAGGGAAAGTAGTTAACTAACGTTTGTGTAAGTAGCATATATAACTAGTAGTAGTAGTAGATTATTTTTAATTTCTCAGATTTTTACAGTTAAAAAGATCAAATTACCGTATCGTGATGAAGATTCCTTTAAGATAGAAGGCATTATATTGAAGAAGAGTTAAAAGATCAGGACAAGGCCACTAAACTAGGTCAGATGCTACTCTCTATATGTGTACGTTTGCAAGGCTGTGAGAACGGAAATAGAATTACATATCTGTATCCGACATTATTATATTAGCCACAATTAAAAGATGTAAATTTCTTTTTATTTAAATCAAATATAACATGTGGCAATAATTTTTAACGTAAATACAAAAATAATTATATTTTAACGCTTCGCAAAGCTCATACTCAAGTTACTCTATAAACCATTACCAAATATGAATCGTTAGTTTTTCCTCTCCACTACTTGTTCTGTATATATGATGACATTTGGCACATCATTTTTTTTTTCTCTCTCACTCTTCTTCCCTCTATGTTCTGATTCTACGCGAACTTGGCCAAATTTTTTCTGGGTCGTATGCATACTTTTTTCTTCTTCTTTTAATTAGAATATAGGGCTTACGCGTGTTTAAGGAAACGATGATTAAAAACAAGCATAACTTCAGCAGAATTAAAATACTTAAAAAAGATCATCGACTACTAACTTATGTATCAATAATTTGAAGGACATTTTAAGTAATTTTTCATGGATCCCAAAGCGTGGGTTATTATTTAGTTTAAAGAACTGTGACTCCACCCCGAATTCCAGTAAAAATTTTAATAACTCCCTGTTTATTGCATTGATTTATGTATGTATTTTTCTATAAATTATGCATATAAAAGACTGTTATAAAGACCTCTTACAAACTATAAATATGTACCGTATACAGTTTGCGAAACTATGATAAAAATTCTATACCGTATCACTAATAATATTAAAAATGGAAACGACAATATAATAATAATAATATATTTTTATTAAGTCAATAGTCAATATATAGGTGAAGGCTAAAATTAATATTTTTATAGAAAATAACAATAATGATATTGTGTCAAATGTGTCAAGTAGTTTTTTTAGACCTTTAAACTTCTCTCTAAAATTCAGTTTTCAAGTATTTTATAACACACTTAAGGTGTTTACTGTTCTAAAATTACAAAGTTTTGTGCCTTTAAAACTCTTAAAACTTTATGAAATTTTTGGATCTCTTAAGCAAAATTTATTACATATTTTAATCGCTTAATATAATGCTCCAAAACTGCAAAAGTTTCAGCAAAATATAACGAAAAATACTTTTCAATATAATAAAGAACAGAACAATAAAATTGTCTAAAAAATTTCACATCTTTAATCTATGCTCTAAAACTTAATATATAAAAATATAAGTTTTAAATCCATATTAAAAAAAATCTAAAACACTAAAAAGTTGTTAAATTTTAGATCTTTTAGAAGAAATTTATTATTAGTTTTTAATCATTTTAGAACAGTAAATATAAGCGGTAAATGTAAAAAATTTAGAGCTAAAACTTAAGACCAAAACTACAAAAATACATTATAATAATGAAACAATAAAATTGTTGAATTGTCTATTTATCAACAACAATAAGAGAGAGAGAGAGAGAGAGACTTATATCAAAAATGGACAGAATTAAATTCAAGGTGAACCTCTTTTATATACTAAAAAGATATTGATAAAAGAAACGATTCCCTTAGCTTAACTTCCTTTACTACATGTTAAAAAAAAAAATAAGTAAGTTTGAATTATCAGCGAATGACGTCAAGTTTGACGCCATCGTTTCTAAGAACATTCCAAGTTCGAAGCAATTTCAAAAATATCACTAAGATAATTTCCGACCTCATTATAGATAGACACAACCTTCGAGGTATATAACATTTTGTTGGTCAATGCTACTCTTTTTTTGTATGTGTGTATAAACATAGATTTTTGTATTTAGAACAATCTTATCTAATAATTTAAGATTGTTATTGCTGAAGGTATACAATGTTTTAACCATTAAAAACATCAGTTGCATGTACAACTTATTTATTTTTTTCTTTCTTTCGGATGAAACTGGGTAATAGAATTTCGTACACGTGAATAAAAATAAAATCGTACGTTATAGGATACGAAAAAGAATTTATGCTTGATAATTAATGATGCTGGAAGGTATAAATTCTGAATAATTCGTAACACTTGGGTAATGGTGTTTCTCGGCCAATATTTTTTAACCTTTACAGCTGAAGAAAGCTCATCCATCCAGATCAGCACAGTTAGATCAACTGAACGGGGTGCTTTATTGCAAAACTGGAACGTTAAATTAACGAAATATGCATTATTATTAAATTAATTTACGTTAAAAACTTTAAAAAAAAATCTATATCCACGAAACTGTAATGAGATTATACAAAAATCAATACATGTATATCGAAAAATTAGATTTTTTTTTTAAGGTATCTAGGATTGCTACATCTCATTGAACCATTTTTTTCCCCCTCCCATGCAATACAGTACTTCCAGGTGTTATAAATTCTGAGACGACGATTTATGATAGTGTCGATAACCTGTCATTATTCAGCAAAGGACAGTCAGTAGAGTCTGCAGCTGTTCCTTCCTAGAGAGACACGTGTACCTATGTCAACAATGGTGACTGTATGGCTTTGATATCGAGCTATAGTACAAAACTAGATTTCCAATAATGTATAAAGTACTATCTATCACCGGTTCAGATAAAACAGGTCGACTGTGTCCTTTTCTAAAAGAGTAAACGGTATTTTATCCTAAAACTATTTTTGGTGAAGGGCCAGGTTTAAAGATTTACTACTACAACATTTGGCTTACTATCATTTACTACTGTCGGTTTAGCAGACTTCCTCGTTTGTAATGTGAATATGTAATTATCTTAACCAGAAACTCATTAGAATATTACAAATGTAATTTTAAAAGAATGTCTGAAATTATGGCAAATAATTCCATCTTTAAAAGAGATTTTATTATTTAACTATAAATAGAAATGATTTAAATTTATTGAATTTTATAATTTAAACTAGATTATTAATTCAAAAAAAATAATAAAATTTAATTTAATTTAATTTTTTAAAAATATATTTTCTACTTGAAAATAATCAATAAAAAGGAAGTTAGTACAGTAACCTCAATTTTAAAATATATAATGCATTACTAATGTAAGTGAAATATTTAGTGCAGTTTTTTTTTAAAAGATGAAATTTGCAAAGAATTTTTTGTTGTTCGGAGTTTATGATGTAAAATAATAAGCATTCTTACAATGAAAATTGTTTTTTAGTACATTCACAATCAAATATGTCATCAAAAATGTTTATTTGTGAATAAAAAAAAATAACACAATAAAACTAAATTCCATGCAAGAACACAGAAATGTTCAACATCTCTTTACTGAGTATAAAGGAAAACTATTTAAATATGAATTTGGGCAGTTGTCCACTGCATACATTTTTCTTTTTTTTTTTTTTTCCTCTTACACATTCTTAATTGCTAGAACAGCACAAAGCATACAAGACGACAGTGAGCAATTAGCCGAGATCCGAACGATCGCCGCCCGGATCTAAAATACAATATTGCAAATCATAATGAATCAAACCTTTCCGATATTCCATAATGTTGCTTTTTTAGTACAGAGCAAATGGATTTTTCAAAATGATTCGGATGAATTATGGCATGTGGCCAGCACAACGGTTTTTTTAGAATGGTTTGAACTGGATTTGACCCCGTCGTGAATCTTAGCGGATCACACCAAACAAATTTTTCTATGAACTAGTGGGAGTGAAAACCCAATACAGACACATGCCTTTCAGGTTAGACATACATATCTATAACATGGTATGATTATATACAGAAATATTTACATAATATGGACATAGGAAATTGTGTCAATATAACACATTGATAAGGAAGATGTAACACTGATTTCAATTTGATATTCATTTCTACTTAAACTGAAATAAGGATATCACCCGTATCTGAAATTCTGCACATGCAGTTGCACACATTTTCTTGACTAGTTCTTATTACTAGCTAAATAGTGCAAAAAAACTTTTTATTTATTTATTTATTTTTTTTTTTTAGAAAAAAGTTTGGTTGTTCTTTCCTTTAATCCAGTCTCTTTGATATTTCGACAGAATAAGAGTGATGCTTAACTTTATTGTTTTATATATTTGCATTTCTGTACGTTATCACTTGAATTGTGTATCACAGTAAACATTTTAGAACCATTTCATTTTTGTTACATTTAAAGAGATTATTGTTATAATAACTTCTGCATTTAGACATACAGAAAACTTAAAAATAAATAAATAAAAAAGAAAAAAAAAATCTAAAAATTTTCTTTGTCACAAAGAAAATATATTAAATTACATAAAGTAATAAACTCAAATTCGTTTTAAACATCTAAAGTACAATTTTAAGATAATCATAATCTCAAAATTTTGAAACAAAAAGAAAGCATTTTGTGTCAAGGGAATTAACATTGTCAAAACAAAGACAAAAATAGCTATCCACATTTTGAGATCTATTGTTATTCTTATTTGATACTTTTAATTTACTACCAAAAAATTCTTTCTTTTTCTTTTTACTTCAATGAAATGTAATTTTAAGTACTGTTTTTTAGTTTAAGAATTAGAGTGCAATCAATGTCTTCTCTTATAAAAAATTATTCTAAGCTGCACTGTTCGTAATTACAAAATGGCTTTATCTTTTCTTCCTTTTAATTAGAAAATAAATTAAAAAAGCAAAATTTAAATATATGATTCACATTATAACGGGATTCTACGAAACGTAAAGGAACTACCTTATCCAAAATGTCTAATTATACTACGCTATAAGCTACCGTTTTGAATGGAAAGCTCAATAATTAACAATAATTGCAACTAATCATTAATTTTGATTGAAAATTTTAGTGTGGAAACTAAATTAATAAACTCAATTCTCCATTAAATTAACACAACTTAATATATAAGGCATCTTATTATTATTATTGTTAATGTTTATTTTTAAGCTGCAATGGCTCAGTTACCTCTAAAAACAGTAATAACACACCCCCCTTTTAATTAATATCTGGCACCATGTATATATATATATAATAAGACAAATTTAATGTTCTGAAATGGTTCCTTTTGTTGGTGCCAAATTTGGCAGTGGTACCAAATGGTTGGTTTGTTATTACTGCCCTAAAATATATGATGGTCCCAATACTAAAAAAATTACATTGTTTGAATTTAAAATAAAATATATTTTATCAACTTCAATATATATATATTTTTTAAAACATTTTTAAATCTTTGCATATTATTTTATTGACTTTAAATGTTCGAATTATTCGTCGTCATTATAAATTAAATTTTTTGGTAGTTAAAAGAATCAAATATTAAAGATGGGATAGCATTCAATATTTGTTTATATATATATAAACTTGCATAGCAAATTGAATATTTCAAACTTAGTAACAATTTAATGCATTTTTTTTTTAATTAAAAAAATATAATGATATTATCCTAATAGTCGTCATCATTTTTGTTTGTAAAAGTTCATTTTACAAATTAATTTGACTTTAAATTTAAATACATTCTATTTTAAAATAATATATAAATCTACTCGGAAGTACGTGGCATAATTTTGTATATAATTTATAGGTTAAAAATTAGATTGATAAATTCATTTTTTAAGTCATATTTTAAAATTCAACACTGTGATTTTGTAATGTGTGAATTATCACTTTTATAAATTAATATTTTGATAAAGTGTATTGTTTAATTATATTGGAAATGCATTTAAATTAAAAGCAAATGAGTATTTTTTTTTTGTAAAATAGGAGTCGTACTTAAAATCGGCATATTTAAATTAAATTTTTTTCACCGAATGTGTCTGGGAAACTGCATAAACATATTTTAACATTTCAGGAATGAACGTATTTTTTTAAAACTGTATAAAACTAGCACATTTTCAAATGCAAATAATGCATTAAAACAACCATTACACAGTAGTTAAAACAAATTTTTGATGGAAAAAAAAAACTTTAAAATTAAGAATTTATCTCGCCGTCCTTAACTTTATGACTATTTTAAAATTAAAACTTAATTACCGTAAATTATTTAATGCCGAGAGCAGAAAAATCCCGCCTCGAAGCTTAAAAATTACATAGTTATCTAAATAAATTTGGCAGTGATCTTAAAAGCTGAATATAACACAGATAAACTCTGCTGTTATAAAATACCAAATAGACTACTAAGAAATGAAATACCTGAAAATTGTCACTTCACTTCAAACAGATTGGCAAATAAGCATTACTTTGATAAGTACACAGAGCACATCCAATAAAACAGTTGTATAATGTGACCTTCCACGTGCAAAAATTTCAATCCACCACAACACACATTTAGCATTACTAATTAATATTTTGGTTAAGTGACAGGATTACCTATTTGTGGCAACTTGGTATGAGCAATTATAGTAGCCGAAGAATCTTCACCTATTGTAGTTACGACAGTCCGAGATTTCGTACCACCTATTGTGTTCATTTTAGTAATGAGACTACTGCGAGTCGTACCCACGCTATTATTTTCGGACGACACTCCGTTTCTTACTTGTTGTTCTTCCGCGGTGTTACTGGAACTCTGAGGCGGCCTCGGTAATCTTCGTCTTAACCAGGCGTGCCGGAGTGCCGACGAAGGAGTCATGCGTACACTAGGATCCCATTCGAGGCATCTCTTTAAAAAATCTGTAAATAAGGGATCGTCACATCCTTTAAGGGCCGTCACCCAGTCTTTACTAGCTGGCGGACCGCGAACTTTTCCGCGTCTAGACCTTCCGCCGTTTAACACGACGGATCCGTCCGGAAGAGAAGTCGTCGTACAGTAACGAGGATATCCTTTAGAACTTACAAAATTTTTCGAACGTTTAGATTGATCTAATAACTTTTGCGGAGGCATTCCCAATAACTCGACAATACAAGCTAGCTGATCTGCTTCATCTTCACCAGGCAAAAGAGGATAACCAGTCAATAATTCGGCTAATATGCAACCAAGACTCCACATGTCGATAGGCATACCGTACTTTGCACCCAGTATCACTTCCGGCGCTCGATAGAATCTCGACTGAATATAAGTATAAACTCTCTGGTGATCGTAGCAACTAGATCCGAAATCTATAACTTTAATACCGCTCCGACCTGGCTGTTTCAACAACACGTTCTCCGGTTTTAAGTCACAGTGAATTATCTTGTTTCGATACAAAGCATCCAGACACAAAAGAAGCGAATGTGCAAATTTCCTAACTAACTGTAGGCTAAATCCTTGGAATTTGTTTTTCTTTATTAATTCATATAAATTAATACTGAGTAATTCAAATGTGATACACGTATGATTACGGAATGTAAAGTGTTCCAACATGTGAATGATATTCATCGTATTGTCTTTGTCCTGCTTTCTCAAATGGTCCAAGATACGTATCTCCTCCTGCGCCTGTCTGTGAAACCTCTTTTCGTTCCGAACTATTTTTAAGGCCACATGCTGATGAGTCTTGTGATCGTAAGCCTTTATCACCTGACCGAAACTTCCCTTTCCTATAACTTTCAGCATCTCGTACCGGTAGGCTATGTGATCGTGGGGCACGTGGAGGTAGGATCCCTGGTCGTCGTCGTAACCGCAGTTATTGGGCGCGCCGACGACGCCCTGCCGCTTCTTGGCGTTGGCACCGATAAAATAAATCTGGGGATAGTTAAATATCTCCTGGTGTTCGTAGGGTGTCAGTTTGTGCATGTATAATTTCATCACCTGCTCGGGCGTAGCTACCAAAGTCTTTGATTTGGTGGTGGAAGTTGCATTTTTGTTGCTCGTACTGTCTATACTAGTTACGGGACGGACTTCTGGTAGTACTGTCGTTTTAGACTGTAAATCGCCATTTTGACTGCGATAGCTAACCGGTTGGTCTTCGAATAACTGCAACACTTGATAACCGCTTTTAAAACCGCCGATGGTCTGGCTCTTGATGGGCGGTAGATGAGTCTTCTCGTTGATCTGTGGTAGAAACGAATCGCTGGATGTCGTCGTCGTCGTTGTTGTCGTGCCATTTATATTGGCAATCAATGATCGGGTCCGTGAAAGCGGCATCGTCGGTTTCAGACTCGTGGACATTGTGTTCTAAGCCTAACAAAGGAGCTAGTGCATGCTAGCTTACACTGTACATACGACCAAACGCACTTACTTTCCTTCAATGTCATTGATTACAGCTTCGTTGATTCAACTAAAACTAACAAAAATGTACAAATGCGGGAAGATATTAAACCTTTAGTATCCAGTTTGGTTGTCATCGGTTCTTGTTGCTAGGATGCCGTCTCATGCACGTCGACACGTCATGCACGTAACGTCACCAACCGCTGTCCAATCACCGTTCACCTATCAACGAATCCTCCGACTAAATCTTCCGTCTCTTTGTTAGTGTTGGATGCACTTTTCAAGGAAGCAAAAAAAAAAAAAAAAAAAAAATTTTGGCATAATTTCTCTATTAGTGTGGGTGAGCACGAATTTGTTTAACCTGTTTAAAGCTTAATAACTCCTCTGCTTTTTGTCGAAAATTTCTGAAATTTTGTAGAAACTTTTATGTATTAGGGGCATTAATATTAGTAAATTTTGGTGATTAAAGGTCAAGGGGATGAGGAGATATAGCGGGTCACGTGTCGTATCTAGAGTGTGGTCGGACTTATAGAAAATTGTACTTGTTATTAGCATTTACAATTTTTTT